>NW_015505974.1:746775-759586 GCF_001515645.1 Sinocyclocheilus grahami | reverse complement strand
CTGGTTGCTGTGAGATGCGCTGTTTCTGCCTAAAATGTAAGTGACCTAATATTATTGTATTTGCTTATTGAACTGTTTATAGAACTATTAAACAGTCGTAATGGTGACAACGAGTGATGTTGCCTAACTAACTGTATTTTAAATATAAAAACTTTCCATTTTGAATTTTTACCTCAGGATGTGGAGTTTCTTAGTGCTGCGCATTTTGATTTCTCCTGGAGAGGCTGCGGGAGCCTCGCCTCAGCAGTGCAACCTTATACTGTCAATACATACATTATATACATTAGATACCCACAATTCGCCACTTACTCTAAATGTAATAAAATCAGAATAATATTGCGTTTTGGGGTTTACATAGTTATTTTTGGTTTCTGATGTTTTAATCATGTTACTTGTCTGGCGTTAATGAAGAGTTAATGTCAAGCCCTGGAGTCTATAACGTTAAGTGCCGGGGCTCAGCCCCAGACGGCCCGGCCCAATTTAAACCCTGGTCTTGTGTAGCATGATGCTACAGTGTGCATGAATGGTCACATAACACGCGCTTTCGGTCTTGAAGTATGAACAGACATCTTCATATGATTGGAACTCTACACAGCTCTTGCGCTACTCTCCATTGGAAATGAATGACTTTCGGTCTGTCATTTGTTGGAAATAGTGGAAAGCCGGCTTGAAACGCAGTGGAAACGTCAGTATGACGAGGATCGTTTTCATTTTAAAACAAAAACGCACCAGTGTAAATGTAGCCTTACAGCTACGGGGGCTGGGACGCTTTTACACTAAATACTCATGTGTGAGCCACATCTCTGAGTGTGGCGTGTGACGTGGACCAACTGTGCAGACCTATCGGTGTATTAGGCTATAGTACCACGAGCAGACTGCGCCGTACGTTTTCGCATCGCTCTCGCGGATGTCAAACACTGATCGATCTGCGCCTCACTGACATTGATGAGATTAACCCCTTAGGTATCGAAATTTGGTACCGAACGACAAGACGTTTTTCGATACTCGATGGTATCGAGGCAATTCGGTCGGTGCCTAAAAAGTATCGAACTCGATACCCAGCCCTAGTCACAGTTCAGAGCCACTGTACATCCATACACCTGTATGCCGTGTTAAATGCTACTAACCTAAATAACAGGCTACAGTTAATCAGACCTGATAGTAATAAGACAATAATGATCAGTAATATGTAGGGGTAATATGTGGGGTTGGGTGATGAGACCAAAATCTTATATCACGATAAGAGTCATTTTATTTCACGGTAACGATATACATAGACAAGTGAACAGTCAGCAATTAAATAAGAATAAAAGCCTAATTACAAGCAACAGGACAAAAAGACTATAGTAGAGCAAATAAGAAATGCTGCATACATTTTATAAAGTAGCCTAATCAAATAGGCCTATATAAAAATACTGCATATTCTTCACAGTGTAAATTAAATATATTTCTTCTGATTAAAGTTACAAAATTTACTTAAATCAAGAGCAGTGATAGACTTTCTCTCTTTTGTTGTGTGATTTTTGATTACATGAATGACAGACAGCAGGAATATTAGACTGCTGTCACTTTAAGAGCTGCCCGGATCCAATATACTGTTACACGTTTTCTTTCTCAGCTGTTCGCTTTCACTTAAGAACTAAATTACTGTTTTTACGAGGATACTTGCAGAGACTGGCATTTTAACGGTTTAATGCCTATAAAGCGGCAAAAATAACTCTTTTCAAAAGTCCTGCGATCTATGAGCACCGCTGTCACTGCTGTGATTGCGTCCACTGTGTTTCAACTGCTTAAAATCACTTGTTTTTAAACCACAATGCTTAAAAACGTGTGCAAACTATACATTTTCGTGACCACGTAGCACAGCAACGTCATGTGCTAATAACCACGATAGAGATGATAGTCCAATCCAAAATCTCTACTGGTTGACAAATTTCTACCAATTAATTGTCTGTCTACCACAGGATTGGGAATTGAAAGTCGATTCCAATTCCAGAATCAGATACTTAATGTCAGTAATCAGATACTTGTAAAATTTAAATTCGATTCCACCTTTCGATTCCTGTGAGCCCTCCTTTTTTTTTTCCTTCATCTGTGAGGACCCGACCTGGTGATCTGGCAGGACCTTGCTGGCTAATCCAAGTGCTCTGAAGTTTGGCTACACTTGTGATCAGAAGCCGAAAAAGCCAAGTATAATATCTATGATGAGCTAAACATTTTGCAAGAGAGGTGTCACCAACAACAAGACAAAATCACTTTCATTTAACAGATTGTTAAAGATCACGAACATGATTCAAACAACAACGTGACTCTATTCCTAAATTACAATGATTCATCGGTTTCATTTCTCAACCTTTGGCGTGTGCGATCACAACGTTGTGATGACCCTTGGTTTGTCCGTGCAGTGTACAATCACACCAGTGTGATTGGAGCATTTAAATCTGCGTTTGCGCTGCCACTGACCTAAAGAGAGCAGCTTATCATGTATATATTTTAAGAGAATTACTCAAAAATGTTTATTCATCCAGTAATGAAAGTCATTGAATCATTCATTCATATATTACAGTGATTTTCTTTAGGTTTTTTTTAATGTTTTTTTCTTCAGAATCATGAGAAAACTACAATCTCCATTGTATTAAAAAAAAAAAAAAACTCAATTTATCCAGAATCATGCAGTGATTATAACATGTTATAGTTGCGCCGCCTCTACTGCCGTGACTCCTGAAAAACTTTTTCATTCTGCGTCGCCCCATCAAGCTCTCGCTGGATCCGTTCCTCGTCTACCAACGAGAGGAACGTCTGTACATCCTCAAAAGACCACGAAACAGTCATTTTTTGGTTGTTAAAAAAAGGTGCGCTCATTCAAAACGGTTGCGTTCGATCCTTAGCTGGCTGCGCTGATTTAAAAGGGTCATATGATGCGATTTCCATTTTTTCTTTCTCGTTGAAGTGTTACAAGCTCTTGGTGCATAAAGTAGATCTGTAAAGTTGCAAAGACTAAAGTCTCAAATCCAAAGAGATATTTTTTATAAAAGTTAAGAGTCAACCACGCCTACCCAAAACGGCTCGTTCCAACACGCCCCCACATGTCTACGTCACGATGTGGGAAGATTTGCATAACACTGCCCAAATGTTCACGCAAAGAAAGGCGGCGTAACTTTTATTCTCGCTGTAGTATGGTTGTTGTTGCCATGTTTCGTTGTGAAAGCAAAACTACTTTGTTTGGCCTTCCAAAAGAGGACGATATCTGCTTCGTCATGCCTAGATCGGATCCATGCTGGTCGCTGAGGAAATACATCAACTTCGCGCTGTGGATTGCCGGATCGGCTTTCGCCGTGGACGAGGCGGGGTCCAGCCCGGGGTCGTCACATGTGGTTGCCGCAAGCCCGCCGGCCTCCGCTCACTCAAGCCGCTGGCTCTTTTGGAAGGACACGACTAGAAATCAGTGGTCAAGTTGTATTTACAACACTGTTCCAGAACAGTTCAACCCAAATATTAAGATGTGTGCAGCGCATTTTATGGAGGACTGTTTCCTGATCCTGGGAGAGTAGACAACAATGCTGACTGTTCTGACTCACAGACTGCAAGTATGTTTTCATTTAAAGGATTTGCCACTGATGATTCAAATGCGAGTTTTGAGCAGTTTAGAGTAGCGCTTGCTTGTCATTTCTCCGATCACACATGCAGACATGGTTTTATGTTTACGCGGTGCGATGCAACGCATAAAAAGTCCATATAAGTCATTATAATCCGTAATTATGTCCCCACTGGATGCAACAAATGCCTCGTTTGTAATGGGTTTTATTGGTTTTGTCTCGTAGTGCCGGGACACAGCATCACAGTACAGTAAAGGGTGTAACATTTCAGTCACACGCTTGAGGTATCTGGCCAATCACAACGCACTGGATAGCTGGCCAATCAGAGCACATCTCGCTTTTCAGACCGATGAGCTTTGTAAAAATGTACGCGTTTCAGAAAGGCGGGGCATAGAGGAGAAACAATAATGTACAGTATGTGGATAATAATGTGTTTTTTTTTTTTTACCTTAAACCGCATAAACATTTCATTACACCAAATACACAAAATAATGTTCTTTTTAACAACACCATATGACCCCTTTAAATCTAGCAGGTCTGTTGTGTCTCGTATCGCAAGTTCAATGATGCAGGTAGTGGCGATTCTCTCTGGCCAATCAGTGATCAGCAGGGTTTATACGTCACATTTTGGTAACCGTACGGTTCACTTGGAACCTCAACCGAGGAGGTACTGAAAAAAGTACCAAGTACTGTCCACAGTGGAAACCGCCCCAAAAGTGAACCGTACCGTACCATGCAGTGGAAAAGCGCCAAAAGTATACTCAACCATGGATGAGCACGGATGGACGAGATTGACACATGTGCAGTACCACCTAGTGGACTCGTTCTCAACATTCACCTCGCGCCTGCAATGTTGTACATGGACAATCCGCGTGGACACAAAAATTGGGCTGCAAGCGGATGGTGTGTGCAAACATCCGCAGACACTTCTGATGACAGAAACGGTCTCATGTGGACTGTGCGTGCACTGTCGTGGAACACGGATGGCTGAACTATACTTTAGGCTTTATGATCAAAAACATCATAAAAGACCTTTGTAAGCAAGAATCAGAGCCAGCAAAACTTCAAAAGATGTTGGAATGCTCAATTCAATGCCAGTAACCATGGCACATACTCCCAAGACATACTCCAGCTCTTAGTACAGAGAATACAGGCAATGAGCAAACTTCTCATAGTAGTGCACAATGAAGAACATGGTCAAACGGCTTGGTCCCAAATACCAAGACTATAACATCTCCCCCACAGATTATTCAGAAACAACGGCCAATTGTTAAAGAATGAGAACAAAAGAACTGGAATCTCCCATTACAATTCTATGACCTACATAAAGTTTATTTGTACTAACTAGGACACTGATTAAACCATCTTTGGTCAAATTAAAGCAAAATAAAGATGACAAGAGGGAGAAGAAAATCACATTACATAAATAGAGGGCAACTAACATAACAGGAGAACATTAAGATATAAATTAAGCATAGCACAGCAACAAAGGTCAACATATTTGCATCTTTATCTTCATTTCTGTAGCATTATGCCTATCAGAGGCACCAAAACTCAATTAAAATGATGCAGATGGAAAGTACAAAACAAGAAGTTTCCACAGAGACGCTGACTTCAGACATCCAAAGGCTTGGGTTTTTACAACAACAAAAAAAAAAAAAACATTTTGCTTTTCAAGGGGTCATTATCCTCATGGCAGAACATAAATTGCCATGGCTATGATTGTGATAAAGACAAGACTAACAGATAATAAGATTGTTGACCATTATGTATCTATTTTTCCAGCTCCTAAACAACAAAATAATGGGTTGAAAAGTTTAAGATGACAATATAAAAGAGGTCAAAGACGTTCCTACAGGAGCAATCGCCCTTTTAACACAAATGGAAAGAACACAACACCCACCGGCACAGACATTTACATATCAATAATTAAGTTTTAATTAAGCAATGGCCATTAGAATGAAGGTAATGTTCCAGATTAAATGTGTGTCACTCTGCAGAGCCTCAGGCAGTGAATTTCCCTTATATTCCAGTTAAACATTGTTTTAAAACTTAACTGCTCTATTCATTCTAGATATTTAAGGGTGTGTGGTCCTCTTATTTTCGACCTCATTAGCACCATTTCAAAATGTATAAGCTCATTCATTTTTAAATATTTGTCTTGTGGTATAATGTAACAGAAGCCATCTGGTTTACCAGTAATTTTGTAGCAACGGAAAAAGGAAAACAAATGGTGCAAGACTAACAAGCAGCTTGGTTCAAGGGAAATTAAAATGGTCGATGACTTGAATTCAAAAATTCAAGAGGCTCACTTTGAAACAGACACAAAAAAAAAAACTCCAAATACAAGGGAAATTTGATTTGGTAAGCACAGCACTTATCCAAGTCCCATGAAACTACAAACTGAGTGAGTGAGATGGCTGGTTTAGCAAGAGTTGCAAACAAAGAACCCCATCAAGTAACCCTCATTTACCGCACAATGTTACCCACAAACTGGCAAAAAGTCTTCTCCTAGGAATGCCAGAAACATCTAGCCAGCACATATACATATACCAGAAAGAACAAAGTAAGAGTGAAAGAGAAGATGAGAGGAGGGGGAGATGCTGTGATCGTTTCATGAGGAGACTTGGATGGAGCTAGTTTACATTTCCCACAGTAGGAGTGTGATTGTGTTTCTGCAGTGCAAACATTTCATTTGAAGACGCAGTGAGAATATATATTGTGTGGCATGCAAATAATGAAAACAAAGTTAAACCCATCTAAACAGACAGATCAAATGAGTGCTCAAATTCATAACCACTATTCACTACCCATTGCTCTATTCTCAGAGTTAGACATTTCATTCCAGGCTGAATTCAGAGTCAGTGCAGAAACACAGTGTGCACACAAACCACACCCTGTAGTCCCGTTTGTCTAAAACACCACACATCCAACAAAAGGGAGTCCAAACAGCCTTGTAAACTGACATTACCACATAAATACATAGAATTAAGCACATAATTAAACCGTAATCATCACATAAGACCAGTCATACCCACATTAACTGGCTGACTGCATTTACAATACTTACAATTGATGAGCTTGAATATGTAATCATCTGCAACAAACACTGTTTAACTCTCTGCAAAACAAGTTTCCCACACTTTTTGGCCAATGACTTCCAGTCGTTTGTGATTACTAGATATTTTTTTAAATATAATTTTCATTTGCTTTAAATAATAAATATATTAGAAGCCACACTCACAAAGTGATATTTCTAATTGATAAGATTTTAGATCTGAGCAATATTAAGAAAATTCAATTACTCGTTTAAAAATGTTAAGTATGATTTAATATTTCAAAACTTTCTATAGCATTTTACCAAATGTAAAAAAAAAAATTCATAAAGATTAAATAGTATTATTAATGAGCTGAGAAAAGAAGGTACATTTGTAAGGGGATGGGAAAGAAATAAAACTGATCAATCCTAATCATTATCAGAATCACATGACTAAATATAGATATAAAAGTGAGATATATGAAAGGAACGAACAAGAGACTGAAGACATAATTGGTAATGCAGCTAACTTGGATCATAAAATCCATTTAACTCAAGTGAAGATACCAATTATCACTCCCAGAGAGTAGCATCAACAAAAAGAGCACTGTTGAGCCTATACTCTGGTAAAACCTAATCTAAGCAGTCTTTCAGGGAGTCTGGCTCACAAAGCGACAGAAACTTGAGCCAATAACCACCAGACAAACCAGAGACCATTCACTGTGAAAAGCATGCAGTCATTGGTATTTGTATGGCATATCCACTAAATGGTGTGCAGAACACAAAGCACTTCTCAGATGTTACTTCATCCAGATCTATGCAGGAAATCTGCCTTATTGATACCTTAAAGCCACATCAAGAGTTGTGCAATCATGCACTTCCCAGCATTTACATTTTCCATTCAAATACAGTCAAATGTCCAAGCTCAAATCTCCAAAAGCTGCTTTACCTGTTAGTTTTGGGAGCTGCAGTGGTTTTGGCTGTGGCTGAAGGTCTGGGTTTGGCAGCAGGGGCAGCAGCTGGCCTTGGAGCAGGAGCTGAGAAAATGAAATTGAAATAAATCATGTTCCAAAGTAAAAACTGACTGGGATTGCTCAAGAAAATTGTGGTAAAATATAACGATGAAAATAACTATAATTAAAAAAAAAAAAAAAAAAAATTCCATTTCTATTTTACATAATGACGACACCCCAGTTCTAATGGCAACGTGGAGCGCGAGTGAGCGTAATCACCCCTTTCTCTTTATTACTATTTTTAATGTGAAATATACATGAATGAACATTTCATCCCTCACGTAATCGCTCAATTAGTGTTTCAACTGTGGAAAGACATCATTAAAACGGCTTGTAAACAAAATGTCACCTAGCATTTTATTTACCTCAGGCAAGTCAGTGTCTACAGCTCGTTATTTGCTAGAGAAATTAAGACTAGCGAAGAGCTTTTTGCGAAATATTAGACTATAGGCCTACTTCATTATATTTATTAACCTGCTAGTGATGTCTTAATTATTTAATGTATATGTTTAAATATTTTATGAAACAAGTTGACTCTGTAAATTATTATATTTCAACAACATAGAAATTGTATAATTTAGAAGTTAATTTAAAAACAAATTTACATGTTTGCATACAATTTTTTAATTTGTGTTGATTATTATAGTTAAAAATAAATCGTAACTGAATTATGTTTGGGCTCTGCTGTTAACTGTAACCATATAGTAATGTAAAAGGATTCCCTATAGAGCAGACACTGAGGTAGATTTTTATCCCTAAAAAAAAAAATTATAATTGAATTTATTTAAAGAAAGAGCAATTTGTTCAGTAAACCATTGTTTAATTTAAAAAAAAAAAGCTAATTGTGTTTAGTTTTTTCCTCTTGCTGTACCGAAACCATACTGAACAGTGACGTCAAAACCAGGTATGTACCAAACTGTCATGTTTGTGTGCCGTTACACCCCTAATTAGTAAATGTCCAAATCCAATCTTAGAAGTACCAGAACTAAACTCTGTAAGTGACCAAGGAAACTCATACATGCCAGGCCATTTTACCTGTGGTTTTGGGTTTGGTTGCAGCACTAGTGGCAGGTCTCTTACTCAGACTGGTGACTGTGCTGGCAGCCGATACTGTCTTTGTTCCACTGGCTGTGGTGGTTGTTGTTGATTTGTTTGTTCCAGCCGTTGTTGCTTTAGGTTGGGCCCTTGAGGTTGCAACGGCAGTAGAATAGCCAATGGGTTTCTTACTTGGACCAGAAAATCCAACGGTAGTGGTGGGTTTCTTCTTGTCTGTTGCCACAGTGCTAGCTGGAATGGGTTTCTTGATTGGGGCACTCAATGCAGTCTTTGTGAGGCCATTAGCCACACGACTTTGGGTTGCTTTGGGTCGGGTGCCTGGTCCAGTGGTAGCTGGACCTGCAGCAATCTTGCCTTTGACTGGGCCTTTGGATTTGCTTTTAGCATCTACTGCTTTCCCAGAAGCTTCTTTAACAGTTGGAGGAGCCACTTGCTCATTTTGGGGTTCATCAGGTTGTGGGGGTGATGGTGTAGTCCCATTTTGAGACGCCCCGTCATTGCTGGTTGGTTCTGTTATGGCTTCTGTTCCTTCAGCTTCCATTGGTTCAGATGGTGCTGTGGCCACCCCATCAGGTTTCATCGCCAATATTACCTGACAATCAGTTGCTGCTTGATATGCTCGCTGGATTCAGTGCTGCTCACACACACTGAACCCAGGGATGATGGATGCGTTCACCAACTCAATAACTGCCCTGTAAAAAAAAATAAAAAAAATAAAATAAAAAAACACTTTAGACAATTAAATGCTATTTGCAGTGACTTTTTTGGCTGTACGCACCTGAAGCAACTTGATTATTATTCAGTTGGAGTGCAAAAGTTGCTTCTCGTACAAACACATACATACAACCAGTTTGGCAGAGAAATGCTTTTGCGGTGTAATAGATTTGAAGAATTTTAAGTAACCATGGAACTGAAAGAGAGTTTAGAAGTAAAACATTCTCCTGCAAGAGGAAGCAACATTTTTTAAACGGAACCATTCCTATGAAGGGCAACTTGGAAAAATACAGGAAATTATACATTATGAAAGAACCAAAATACAAACAGATCAAGTCCAGGTCGAACATCCTACATAAGTCCTTGTCATCTTTCAGTTCTTTACATCTGGAATGGACTACACTGTAAAAATGGTCCTGTTAAATTTATGCAAACAAACAACTAAAAAAAAACTAAAAATACAGTGACTGTTTCAAGTATTAAAAAATGGAATACTGGTACCTGTATATTTTACAACTCATAACATTTAATTTCATTATGTGATATAGCTAGGTAACTTTACAATTAACAGTAATTTTTACAGAACAGAAAAACTAAAATGCCACAGTAAAAACTAGCATTTACACTGTAACCGTTTGATAGTGATGCGGAAAAGTGTTTCTGTAAGTATTTTGAGTGGGTCTCCAAGACATTAGTCTGAATTGAACACTAGGCTGCATAAAAATCTAAATGTTAAGATGATTTATGGATTTGATTCATTTATGTGGATCATTTACACAGAACAGTCACCACCACCTGCTCTACAGAAATAGGATGCCATTATCTGGACCTCACCTACCTGTTCATACAAACTAGTAATTTCCTGTCTGTCAAGTGTAAACTGAGATGGCATCATTATCACCACTGTATATAATGTCCCAGTATACATCTTCAAAATTCAAATCCACAACTTTGACTCATAAATATAGCCTAATCAAAATCTGGCAGAATTCTAAAAGAAAGTCAATACCCATTTCACTGGAGCACTGCTCTACGCAAGCCATTTTCTTCCTTCAGGGACTGACGCAAAAGCTTGTCAGCAAAAAGATTGTGGCATGGAATTTGAAGAAAGGAGGATAAAGAGTCAACGTAGTGGAGAGGGGGGGCCATGAACCCATTCACCCCGTCCTTTTTACAAACTCTTATTCAGAATCCTCTTGTCTTTCTCTTCCCCCCCTTAAACAGTTCTCCTTAGCCACAACCCCCCTCTTTCGTCTACTCTCCTTCCCCTCCTCCTCTCCATCAGATCCGTTCCCTGTCTGCAGCCACACAGATGGCCCTAGCAGCTGAGCTATTGTTCTGGCTCTCCAATAAGCCCAAGCCACCAAACCAGAGAGCAAATAAAGACAGAGAAAGGGGAAATCATGGGATGAAGTAACAATGACAAGGCAAGCAGAGAAATCTAATTTTAATGTGGCACCATCCAGAAGTTGAGTGGACTCAAGTATGTGTGACAGAATCAAGAGGAGGAAAACAAACAACCAAACTGTGAATAAAAATGACGAAAGCCCCCCAGAAATGTTCCTCAGGAGACAGAAAACAGAGAATGCATGACACGTGTTCTAGAAAACTTGTCACCCTACAGGCCAAGATGATGAATTGGGAGGTCATCGTTCAGCCCACGACAGGACAAAAATTACCCAGCAGCCCTGCTGCGGTGTCTCCATGGTGATGTGAAGATCAAAAAGGGGACTTTGAAAAAAGGATCCAAAAAATGTTGCCTTTGCAACTAGCGGAAATAAAATGTTTTTTTGTTTTTTTTCAGTTAACATGCATTTTCTTTTATGAAAAAAAGAAAAGAAAAAGAGCTTTCATTTGTAGTTTCAATCAACTATAACCCTGGTATGCATAAGAGATAAGTATAAGGACAAACTAACAAAACAATAAGGGGAAGGTAAAAAATAATAATATGTGATATAATGATTGTGTGTATGAAGTGGTAGGGTGGGTTATTGTGTGCATGTCCTCATTTGACTGGATGAAGCCGTTGTGAGTGTTCACAAAGACAGCGGAAAAGGGTAAAGCCTGCTAATGCAAACAGCTTAATCAAAAAGCACTGGAGATTACGTCACATCTCCATTTCACTCACTACACTTCAAATAACTAAACACGCTTCTTTCAGCAAATCTAAAAGCAAAAGCACTTGTGAGAACATTCAGGTGCTCATGAAAAAACCTGCTTTATCATCCAAACCAAAGCTGTTAAAAACAGAGGTTCCTAAAGAGGAGTTTTGCAGTGATGCCATAAAATAACTATTTATTTTTAGTATGAAGAACATTTTCGTAAACTGAATAACCTTATTCTACTGTCAATGACCTTTTGTGGACTGGAAAAGTTCCATGAATGTTAAAGATTCTTTATGGAACCACAAATGCCAATAAAGAGCCTTTATTTTTGAAGAGTGCAGATAACATAGCCTTTCCAGTTCAACATTGCTGCTACTGAATTTCAGACTGTGTGAACCGATTCATCCAACTTATCAAAAAGAACTGACTCGAAACAATTTGCTTACAAATAAGAAATTACCATGGCTTTTGAGCAAGCAGTATCTTATGATATCGTACAGCATGAGCATAACTATAAAAATGTATATTCACTAAGGCTGCACGATTAATCAAATGCGATTGTCATGCGCATTTTGATAGTAATGCCGGTTCTGTAATCAGCAGGAAATCAATCATCACGTGCTTTCAGATGGAGCAGCATTTACTACACATAGCCGTAGTTCACTGACAAGTTACGCAAAAAAAAAAATAAATAATAATAATAATAATAATTCGCAGAGGATTTTATTGCGCGATTATGAAATAGAAGAAATTGTTCGCGATAATGACAGCTGTTTGCATAGCTTCTCAGTGAACTATGGCTCTGTGAAGTAAATGCTGCTCCATCTGAAAGCATGTGAAAATACCACATTTAATAACATATTTTTACTCCAAACTCACCTCATAACGTCAGTCAAGTGTTTGAAATAAATCCTTCAGTGAGATGATGTGGCTTCTTACACAGAATAAGGCACGCAACATATTTCATAGTATTTAAACAGTGATAAAGGCATTGCATTATAAATATACTTTATTTTAATGAAAATTATAATAACTCCGATAAACCGTATATTGCCGTAGTTGTGTGTTTATTAGTCACGTTGAATCAATGAAAGCAGTTGAATCTTCTGTTTATTCAGCTGCAGCGATAGGCATTTTCTGGGTTTCTTCTGCGAGGAGTATTTGGAGTTTCAGCGCGAGAGCGCCCTCTGGCCTTTGGATGGAGATTTACTGCTGATCACAGAACCGTGCTTCACTGAAAGACACGCATGACAATCACAGCTTCTGTCGAATCGCGATCTCGATTCCATT
>NW_015505974.1:680388-746492 GCF_001515645.1 Sinocyclocheilus grahami | reverse complement strand
TTTTTTTGCGTAACTTGTCAGTGAACTACGGCTATGTGTAGTAAATGCTGCTCCATCTGAAAGCATGTGAAAATACCACATTTAATAACATATTTTTACTCCAAACTCACCTCATAACGTCAGTCGAGTGTTTGAAATAAATCCTTCTGTGAGATGATGGGGCTTCTTACACAGAATAAGGCACGCAACATATTTCATAGTATTTAAACAGTGATAAAGGCATTGCATTATAAATATACTTTATTTTAATGAAAATTATAATAACTCCGATAAACCGTATATTGCCGTAGTTGTGTGTTTATTAGTCACGTTGAATCAATGAAAGCAGTTGAATCTTCTGTTTATTCTGCTGCAGCGATAGGCATTTTCTGGATTTCTTCTGCGAGGCGTATTTGGAGTTTCAGCACGAGAGCGCCCTCTGGCCTTTGGATGGAGATTTACTGCTGATCACAGAACCGTGCTTCTGTAGAATCGCGATCTCGATTCCATTTCGATTTATCGTGCGGCCCTAATATTCACTATTAAAATTTCCTGATATTTCTAGGTTTTCAATGAAAGTAGGAACCCCTTTCTGCCTCTCCATCCCCATCTTGTCCAATATCTTAATCCACCATTTGTTTGGATTAGGGAATTTACATGTATAGACAGGATTAAAAAAGTGCCATGAGGACATTTTAAAACACGCGTGTGCTTTCCTAATCCTAAACCCTATATTAAACCTCGGGACTTATCAAATCTAAAATAAAACCTTTATAAAGCTGCTTTCCACACAGGGACGTCCTAAAAGTGTGTCTGTCATGTTTCACTTACTGTAGTAGCTTGATTGACTGTGTTGTGACGGCTTCCCACTAAGCACTTCAGAAGCATCTGCAGATGACAGCTAGCAACATACACAGGCACTAAGCAAATGCCACATTCTAGGTTCAGTTTCCAGAGAACTTCTGCATGAGAGATACTGATAAAGCTAAAAGGAACAAATAAAGAGGTCTTGCAAACCCAAATTCCTGCACAGGGCCTCCAGTTCCTCAGGGCCGAGCCATAACCAGCTTGTCACAGACAGACATGCAGCTATTTCCATGCAGCTGTAGTTGGCCACATCCTGCATTCTTGTAATAAGAGCCAGTAGCAGGCCTACGTCTATCAAACATGCCCTTATTCTAATCGACTGGCTATAATTTGTAGTTTTACATGAAATTTATAATCTGCAAATTTAACCTGACGATAACCGGAAAATAATTGCGATAGGATGAGAGATGGATTACCAAAACAGACTTCACCAGAGAGGTAAAAAAAAAAAAGACAGACAGAAACACTCTCCTCATGCAGTCTGCCCATACAAGGCAGTGCTCTCACAACTCTACTACTGGCACACAGACTCCTAAGAATCAACACATGAAAACATTGAAAGAGCGCAGCAACACACCCCTCTTTTACTCCCTCCACATTACAGTCAATTATTCATCTGACTCCCACATCGACTCCATGAGGCAGTTCTCACCAAGTTTAAAATGCTGTAATGTGCATAAAGCTATTGTTTAAGGTTTACCTTTTTATTTATACAACATTTAATTTTAAATTTTGCATATTTTTATTTACAGTACAAATGTTTGGACACATTACTATTTTTATTTTTTTAAAAGAAGTCTCTTATGCTCATCAAGCCTGGATTTATTGGATCAAAAACACAGAAACAACAATAATACGGTAAAATATTATTACAATTTAAAATAAAGTTTTTCTATTTTACTATACTTTAAAATATATTTCTGTGATGCAAAGCAGAATTTTCATCAGCCATTACTCCAGTCCAGTCAGATCAGTGTCACATGATCCTACATATATCATTCTAATATGCGGATTTATTATCAATGTTACAAACAGTGCTTAATATTTATTTTATAACCTGTGATACTTTCAGGATTTTGAGATTAAAAAGTTGTATACAAAAAAAAAATATTATATATATATATATATATATATATATATATATATAAAAATCTTCCATATCGCTTTACTATATATTTTTTTTAATTATCAATGTTACAAACAGTGCTTAATATTTATTTTATAACCTGTGATACTTTCAGGATTTTGAGATTAAAAAGTTGTATACAAAAAAAAAATATTATATATATATATATATATATATATATAAATCTTCCATATAGCTTTACTATATATTTTTTTTAATCCATTTAACATATCCTTGCTAAATATTACTGATTTGTATTTTTTAAAATTTGAATGGGTCCAAAATGTTGACCGGTTCTGTATGTACATATCAAAACAAAAAAGAGATAAGATAGTTTGATTGATAAGATGTTATTGTTGTTGTTATTTTGCCGTTTTATTCAATGTATTCACAGTTCCAGAATACCACTTCAGTAGATGAACATAAGTGCTTATGATTTTTTTTCCTAGCTGGGTATGGGCAGGATTTCCCCCTCCCATTTGATCAATACTGACTACAGATATTGTCATATATTAATATCAATAATATGATAATGTATTGCATTGTTACCTTAAATGAGAGAGAGAGCGAGCTATATTATATTTTTTTATATATATATATATACACTTTTTTTTTTTTATAAATCAAGCAATAATTGGCAGACATCCTTTTAAAGACAAAAAAATAAAAACGCCCACAAGCAATTAAATCACACACATTTATATATGTATATATATATATATATATTAATATCAATAATATGATAATGTATTGCATTGTTACCTTAAATGAGAGAGAGAGCGAGCTATATTATATATATATATATATATATATATATATATATATATATATATATATATATATATATACACACACACACACACACACACACACACACATAAATATATATACTTTTTTGCTAGTCAGCTCCCGACGCGATGTCATTCGTTATAACGAATTCGTTATTCAAAGCGTCGCTGTTGGGTGCGTCAACGGCACTCGCGTTCTTTTAAACTCGTAATAAAGCAGTCAATGATCTTTCCAGAAATTACGCTAATCGACAGAACAAGTTTATATTTAGAATACATTGCAATCAGTCCAAAATGACAACAACTCACACACCTGCATTAGGAGCTATAGCCTACTTCATTGCGTGCCTATTTAGCTTTTTGCTTCAGCACCTGAAGTATGTGTTTGTTATGCAAACTTTCAGATGGCGGAACCCGCTTTTAAACAGAAACATTAATTGGTTTAATATCAGACGAGTGACAATTCAACTAATGTGAATGTGAAGCTGATGTCACGCTGCGTTGAGTTCTGGGAAACTGCTTTGTTTATCCTCCATACTGGCCCTGTCCCAAATGGAACACTTCATGTGCATTTGCGATCTTACTGACTTACAATGGCCGCCGCGTGCACGTGTCCGTTATGTCCACGAGACCGTAGGATGTCCCATTCATCATTTTAGCATTCAGAAGGGTGCTCGCAAGCGCCCCCTTTGCGGCCGTTATGCGCCCTCGACCCGCAGATTCCGCACTTCTGCTGAGCCCGCACTGGTATGAGCTCCGCAGCAGACTTCTACCCGACAGTCAAAGCGGCATTACGTCACGAAAGTGCGGACTCAGAGGAAGACCACGAGGGTTTAGGGTGCCATTTGGGACAGGGCCACTGAGAGGATCGCGCCGTCTCTCCGCTATTGAATAGGGCTGTTCGATTCCGAAATTTTTGGAATAGAGTCCGATTCCGATGGGATTCGATTCCAAGAGTCGATTCCTCACTGTTGTTTTCGATTCCGTTTTTTTTTTTTTACTGGAGGAACCTAATTTCGCCATGATGACTGCAGGATAAAGGTCGTAGAAAGTAGCCTTCTCATAATATGAAGCTTTACTTGTAAAAATTGGGTTAAAAAGGTAAAAAAAATAGCATTTAATTTAAAAGGAATAATTTTTTTGAACTGGTTTTGAACACGACTCTCGATTCCCAACGCTTCGGAATCGATTCTTTTTGGAATCGCTTCGGAATTGATTCTTTTTGGAATCGATTCCCAGCCCTACTATTGTGCTCAGGGCAGTCTTTTGATTTTGTCATGATCGTGGAAAATGTCATCATTGTTTGTCATTCATGCTGCATCGAGATTTGCAAAATTAACCCAGATCATCGTTCTGAGAGAAAACTGGACAATGCAGTGTATTTATTCACATTTTCTATGTCTAAAAACCCCAAGGGAAGCAGGTCGCGGAGATGACAAGACGACGCCGGATAGTAAATCTATTAATAATGTCACCGATTAAACCCACTGCCTGTCACTCAATAAAAGAATCATATTGCTGCGTGTTTTTGAAAGTTTTGTTTTCAACTTTGGGTGAACTATCCTATTAATATCCCCAAATATACTTAAGTGTTTTTAAGTATATACTTACAATTCGAAGAACGAGCTGGTATGATGTCACTTTGAAAAAAATTAGGCCAAAATAAAAGTGAATTTGAAGTACATATATTCATCTAAACCAGGGGTGGCGAACGTCGGTCCTGGAGAGCCGCAGCCCGGCAGAGTTCAGCTCCAACCCTAATTAAAACTCACCTGCCTGTAGCTTCAGCTAATCAAGGTATGAACGGTTACTAGGAAGCTACAGGCAGGTGAGTTTTAATTAGGGTTGGAGCTGAACTCTGCAGGGCTGCGGCTCTCCAGGACCGGAGTTCGCCACCCCTGATCTAAACTAAGCCTCTAGCAGCGTGGGCATCGTCAGGATGTTTGGTAACGGTATACCACTGCTCAGGTACTTTTTACAATCAAGCAAAGAACTTGCATACTGGGGCCTTTAGTAGTTTGATTTGCATTGGTGAATGGTTACTAGATGGGTGTAGGGAAGGATAATGGGCCAGTATTGTGTGTGGGTTCGAGCTGAAGTGTCAGACAGCGCTGAGAGTGTGAAACGGTAGTAACAATGCAAATAAACAGGAAGAAACGCAACGACCCTGCTCCCTCTCACCCAACAGGATTAACTCCGGACGAGCGAGTTGTGTGTGTTGTCTCAGTATAGGGTGTGAATGGGGCTTAATGGCCCAGCAGGGTTTGATTTTGCTATGCGTAATGTAAGGATTAAGAGAGGACATTCCCCATTGTGTGCAGCGCACCATGCTGACAGGGGCTGGGCACGGCTAGAACCGAGCTGCCAAAACAACATGAGAGATACTGGACAAAAACAGGCAGCAAAATGGCACATTGCAAAAGTAAGTAAGTGGTGTAAAAGGACCTTCGAAGAAACTCTTAAACTCTTATCTTTTTAAAGAAACGGCAGAATTGGAGTAAAGCGAAGGCTGCAACCATCTCACATGTACAAGGCAGACTGACAAAAAAGATTAGTGTCATAGAAGATGTTTTGGAGAGGGAGGGAATTACGAGAGGGAGAAGGAGAGAAAGAACAGATGGTAAATGGTGGCGTGATGGTTTGGGTGTAGTTTGCATACTGGACACGCAGCAGGACACTGTGATGGATAGGGATGGAGCCCAGGAGGATTAAAACAGGACATCAGCTCCATCTAAAAACACAGACAAAAACTCTCTGCCAAGTTATCTAGCACTAGTTTGCTGACAGTTAAAAGCCCTTTTGTCAGTGCCAGTGTTTTAGCAGATTATGGGGTTATAAAACCACCAAGAAGGATTTAATACAATAACGTGGCATTTCAAAATGTTCTTTCCAAATGCAAAACTGACGTCAAGCAATAGTAGAAACTCAGGAAGCCATTTCATAGGAAACAAAAGAGTACCAGGATTTGATGGTAGTCCGGAATTCACATTACTTCAACTGGAGTCAATCCAGTTAATATTATTAAATGTGAACAGAATTTATTAACATATGATTGAATTCAGGCTAGAGTATTTGTAAGGCAATGGATAGGTGCATAAGCAAACCGACAGAAAATTGGAGCTTCTTCCTTGCTGGGCATCTGCTTGTTGAACTTGACCACCCCACTGTGAGGTCACGACTAAGCTGGAGCCAACCAGACATCTCAAAATCTGCTAAGTGTTTACCCATCCAAAGTGCACACACACAGCAGTGAACACACACAAACCGTGAACACACCCGGAGCAGTGGGCAGCCATTTATGCTGCGGCGCCCGGGGAGCAATTGGGGGTTCGGTGCCTTGCTCAAGGGCACCTCAGTCGTGGTATTGAAGGTGGGAGAGAGTGCTGTACATTCACTCCCCCCACCTACAATCCCTGCCGGTACGAGACTCGAACCCACAACCTTTGGGTTATGAGTCCGACTCTCTAACCATTAGGCCACGACTTCCCCCAATATTGCGTTACTCCACAAAAAACTAATTACGGTACTTAGTTACTTTTTATGGAAAGTAATGCGTTACTTTACTTTTGCGTTACTTGTTAAATCTGGACAGGGCTTGCTTGTTTATTTTTAAAAATAAAAAAAGTTCTATTTTTGGCAAATATAAAAGCCTTTTCACACCAAAAGTGAAATGAATAAGCCTCAGGCTGAAGGGAAAGTAAATTTAAGTCCATACAGTAGAATGCAGAAGAAATTTCAACACTTCAGCAATAATAAAAAAAGACACGCAAATGTTTGTCTATAGTAATTTCTGCTTATTAGTATGGTTGAACTGGATCATCGAAGGTCAGAAGCAAAGACATTGGTTAATAGAATGGGATTAAATACAAAGGATATTTGTGTTGTTTAACATTTAATTATTGCAGGTTTGCGTCATATTCTGAGTTGCATTATTTTTATTCATTTTTAAGGAATACTGAATCTCTGTTTTTTTTGTGAGTGAGATGAATTAATGCATATTCATATTTATTTTAGATCTACAGTAACATCTGATTTCTCTCAACATGGGGACAGGATAACTGTCAATCAATAAATGGGGGAAAAAAAAGTAACTTGCGTTACTTATTTGAAAAACTCAGATATTCTCTTGTAAATTAAAAAGTAATGCGTTACTTTACTA
Organism: Sinocyclocheilus grahami; assembly: GCF_001515645.1. Lineage (NCBI taxonomy): Eukaryota > Metazoa > Chordata > Actinopteri > Cypriniformes > Cyprinidae > Sinocyclocheilus > Sinocyclocheilus grahami. The sequence continues at coordinate 739,573 of NW_015505974.1, read as the reverse complement.
GTTACTTGAAAAAAGTAATCTGATTACGTAACTCGCGTTACTTGTAATGAGTTACCCCCAACATTGAGTGCTGGGATAGTTCACCCAAAGATGAAAATTCTGTCATCTTTTACTCACCCTCCACATGTTCAAACCTGTATGAGTTTCTTTTTTCTGTTGAACACAAAAGATGATATTTTGAAGAATGATGGCAAACAGTTGATGGTAGACAATGACTTAAATAGCATTTTTCCCATACTATGGAAGTCGATGGCTACCGTCAACTGTTTGGTTACCAACATTCTTCAAAATATCTTCGTTTGTGCTTCACAGAAAAAAAGGTTTTGAATAATTTGAAGTGAGTAAACTATGACATTTGTCATTTTGGGGTGAACTATCCCTTTAAAACATAGTGGGTGGAGTAGGTGGATTCCTACTGCAATGACTGTTAATGTAAAATTAGCCGAACTTCTGCTAACTTGACCACACCTTAACTCAGCAAAGTAGTAATGTGGAAAAATGGCATAAAAAGAATCTAGAGTTTGCAAAAATACAGACCACAGACTTGAGAGGAATCAGCAAACCAAAAAAACAACACTACAATGACAAAACCTATATTGGTTCCAGCACAAGATGACTCAACAAGTGATGAAATCATTAGCTCACCGAATGCAATAGAAAGCATAATCAATCGCTACATAGCCTAACGCTATTGGCCAAAAGTAAACCAAGTCTAGCCAAGCAGCAAGAGAGACTGGTGTGGGTGTCCAGTTTAAACAAAGCCGTTAGTGTCAGGAGTCCTTCATTGAGGAGTGTGGCTAAAACAACTAATGACAGCAGCTGCCCTGCTCAACTCCATTCTGACTGACCTGAGCTCAGGCACACGTCTACACAGAGAGGGGCCATCATAAATCTTAGGACAAGCAGGCCCTATTTTCATGAATTCTTTGTTCTACCATTCTAGCATCAAATTGGTTTTAGTTCTGGACTGTTCAGTCAAGTCAATCAGGTTTTTGGGGGGGAACCATTACAACAGCTGGCATTACAAAGTGTATGACAAATTCCTGAGACAACTGGGAGGACACAATAGACCATTATGGTCTTAGCAAGACATCATAGTGGATTCACATAAGCCATTATATGACATCGACAAGGCTGTTAAAAATTACCCTGCAAAGAATTTGATTTCTTGCTAATTAGGTAAGCTCAGTAAATTTTTGTATATGTTTAGCTGTCTCTTATTCAGCCTAATAGTACCAGTGGTTTAGGGCTTTATGGTAACACTTAGCAGCTTGGGTGCATTCATTTTTTCCATTTGTACTTATTCTATTTGGACTGTCTGGCGGATAGCACATATGCTGATCCATGGACCCTTTTCACAAGACTGATGACGCAAAAAAAACATACATTTATAACACTATTCTTCGTATTATATAACATTTGCATCAAATTACAAAAAAAACGGTTAATGCTAATGCGAGGGTGTTTCTAATGCAGCGTCTATGGGAGGGATGGTAAATTTGACATCGTTCTCTCTTCTGACTGCCGTTATCAGTCTCTCTCAATTTTTTTTCCTTTTATTGAAAGTCATGAAAACACTATCGTGGAGTTTTTCCTTTTGGTATTTGAGCAAATGGGAATGCAAAAAATATATTTGTGGTACTCTCCCATTCACTGCTCTTCAAGTTAACCCAACTATGACGACTTCCGCTGCTGAGAAACCCGGAAATGTGAAAAAGGTCCATTATATCGGGAGTATACTGCTAGACTAATTGACCTATCAGTAAGCCCTGCCCCCCTTAGTTACGGTTGCTCCCTCGGACAAACAAACGGAGCTGCTCAGTGTGAAAGCCTTGTCACAAGACGTTCTTGAACAATGTTGGACACAAAAGGACCACCATTCAAGCGGGAATTAAATATGCCATGGAGGTATATATATGTATAAAAGATTTTAAAATAAATATGATGGGTAACTCAATTAATGTGGAAGCGAGGGTTTACAGATCACAGTGCATACGGGAGAAGCCTCATGTTATGTTCGTCACGATAGCAGATGACAACATGCAGGATCAACACTGTTCATGTATCGCAGGGTACCATTAAATTTACATTTAACCATTTTAATATGGAGAAAATGAACGTTTTCGTCATCATTGGGTTTAGAGTTGAATGCTTACGGCCATTTTGCTTGGGTTTAGGAAATGTAATAAAATAAATTCCATTGCCCATCCTCTCAGGATAACCCGAGTACCCCAGACACATAATTTTTGTAGCATAAACACCATCAAACCAAAGTGAGCTTCAGATCCTCCAATGTTTCTCTATGGCGCTGAATCCTAAAGATGTCCAAGTTCAACTGATACTCGACTGCCATTGGCTCATCTGCGTTCGAGGGGAGGGGCTTACCGACAGGCCAATTGTTTAGAAGTACTTACAGGTTTAAGCTTTGAGTGCGGTCTAAAAAAAATCACTATACAAAGTGAACATAATATTGTTAAAAATACCAACTAGTTACTTTTACAATACAGCTGGTCACATGACTTCAACATGGCCACACCCATGAGGGGCGACCCGCTTCAGGTAGAACTAAACAGCTTTTGCCATAAGTTTGATATGTCTGGAGTCTTCCTCTCATGCGAGTATCATTTTAATTATATTTCTCAGCCCATCTCTGTCTAAACCCTTATGACAAGAAATTTGTGAATGCACCTTATAATCAACAGTTTTCCACACAATACGACCGCTCATGAAAGAACTGCTAGTGAATGGGCAACAGCTCCCTCAGGCCGCGTACATACCCGGGCCATTAGCGCTAAAAGCGGTCATGAACTTCTAGAGCTGAATTCTAGAATGACACACAGGGTGTCATGAGCGAGACATGCTGTTATCTACAGACCTGCTGGCGTTACAAGGGCAGGGTGATAACACAGCATGACATCAACGCGATTCAAACGATCATTTCCAGTCAAAACGAGGCAGCGACCAGACGAGCTCCGAGAAGTAGCACAGGCAGCCCTTATCCATATCAAACGACGGTACTCCATGATAGTCCACTCACACTATCGATTTTCTAGGAGCTTTAGTAGTTTATTCGGGTAAAAAGAGGCGAGCGGGTCAGAATAACACACAGGACAGCTGTGTGGACCGGCGCGTGCACTAGATTCGTTTGTCAAAGTGAAGCGATGCTATCAGTTCGCGTTTCGATTCAAATTGAATTCCTTAACATCAAATCTTTCAATTCTCAAGCACTGTACATTTTAAGCTGACCCCATGTTAGAAGAAACCCCCCACAAAAGGCAGCGATTTGTTTGCATTTCCAAGACAGATGAATATTTGACGGAAACCTATTTATATTTTGCATTAGAAAATAGGTTTTATTTTATACCCGACAACAAAAAACAGCATTCGTTTTATCCCAAGATGAATCGCTACATGTAACCACAGCAGCCATGCGAGTCGTGTCATTAGTTACGATGCCCTTCACGGGCTGTGATTAAGTGCAAACGTATATTTAAAAAAAGAATCGTTGTTATAAACGGAGCACAGGCCGCTGTTCGGTTCATACCATTTGTGTGTAAACCGATGCATCCTTTAAAAGCCCAGCCCAACCCAAACATGCAAAATCGGAACGAAACCAAACCTGATTTCAGAAAATATTCAGAACGGAAACCAAGTTGACTGTGGTCTCAAATGAAGTGACAGAGAATTTGAACTTGGCAAACAGGTTGAAAGATAAGCAAAGTAAACATGCTCCAAAATGTCATTCATTTACCTTCAGATGATTGTATTAAAAAAAAAAAAAAAAAAAAAAACACCTGGTTTCTACTCTTCTGCTTCAGTCTGGAAAAGAGGACAATCCAGGACTTCACACCGGAATCAAGGTGATACGGGAGGCGTGTGGTTCCTTGTGCAAATCGCTTAAAATATACAAGCGTGCAAAAAAAACAAACACTTTTATATCAACCCACTGCTTCGCCCTCGCGATTCACCGTGAGCTGAATCCAGTGTGAAGGATGTTGACCAGATCCTAACGTGGCAATTCAGAAACAAAAAGATTCAAACCACCAAAATGCTCTTCGGACTCCCGGCTTTCACCCAATGTGGCCAAGTACAGAAATGTACTTAAAAGGGGCAGTGATGTCACTTTACAAACTATGGCCCCGCCCATCTATCATCCAGCACGCTGTGTATCTCCATCATGTGTTATCTCCAAAAACATGCATGACTGAGGACTACCAACTCAACACTGGTGTCAACTATTAAATAGACAGGAACATAAAAACAATGTTAATGTATGTCCTAAATGTTATCACAATTAGGACTAAAATGTCTTTATTTACAATTTTATAGATTGTGTCTGCCATGAAAATGCCATTAAAAACATTTAAGGGTTAATTATCAGCAATCAGACAAAATGAATATTGTTTGTTTTTGCTCTAATCATTGTGCAAGTGTGATTGATCATTTGGAAATAAAAAAAAATGGCACATGTGTCCTTGAGAAAATTATTTAGAATAATTTCACTCCCTTATGAAAGTGTATTTTCTTTAAAAGCAGAAGGGAAAGAGAGTAGGGATTTAATTGCCTGCAAAAAGCTGTTTTCCTAGAGCTAAAACAGTACATTCATGGACTAAAAGTAGCATTCAGGCAGAGAAAAATCACTCATACAAAACAGTATGACAGCAAACATCATTCTGTTAAACAAAGAAAGGGTCATTGATGGATAAGCAACACTTGATTTTTGTTTACATACATAAGAGGAACATAGAAAACCTTGTAAAAGAAGAAATAGTTCAGTCTCTACCCTATCACAAGTAATGTGATTCTCACAGGCCTGCAGCTGTGTTCAGTACCGCTCTTATTGTCTAGTTTGTAAGATCAGCTTTGTCTTAAATATGCAAATTTGAATCTATGGGTGGAGCCAATCATACAGCACCATTATTAATGATCCTCTGCCATTTTATGGTGCACAAGTCTGGTAAATACCAACTAGTTCATTTTATGATATCACTAAAAATCACTCATACAAAACAGTATGACAGCAAACATCATTCTGTTAAACAAAGAAAGGGTCATTGATGGATAAGCAACACTTGATTTTTGTTTACATACATAAGAGGAACATAGTAAAAGAAGAAATAGTTCAGTCTCTACCCTATCACAAGTAATGTGATTCTCACAGGCCTGCAGCTGTGTTCAGTACCGCTCTTATTGTCTAGTTTGTAAGATCAGCTTTGTCTTAAATATGCAAATTTGAATCTATGGGTGGAGCCAATCATACAGCACCATTATTAATGATCCTCTGCCATTTTATGGTGCACAAGTCTGGTAAATACCAACTAGTTCATTTTATGATACAGCTGGTCACGTGACTTCAACATTATTAGCATTACTTATCCTATACCATTTTAAGGCGCATAAGTCTGGCATTTGCTATCCTCACCCCTTACTTAAAATATAAGATCTTGTGAACATCTGAGCACAATAGACATCACAGAATTAGTTCTAGAGCCTCAGAAGATTAGCTTCGTTATAGTGCTGTAAAACCTGCCTGTATGTGATCACACTGAGCTTATTGAGGTGGTTAAATTAAATCTCTTCCTGTTAACTCATTCTGTTTGAATAGCTGGGTGTGGCTCATATTCAGAGTCCCACCGCAGATTGAGAATAAAGCAGGCCTTTATAGAATGGCCGCAGGTCTGAGATCAACATCTGAGGGGGTTGCTCTGTTTGAACAGTGTGTGTAATGTTACTTATCCTATACCATTTTAAGGCGCATAAGTCTGGCATTTGCTATCCTCACCCCTTACTTAAAATATAAGTAAGATCTTGTGAACATCTGAGCACAATAGACATCACAGAATTAGTTCTAGAGCCTCAGAAGATTAGCTAAAACCTGTAATAGTGCTGTAAAACCTGCCTGTATGTGATCACACTGAACTTATTGAGGTGGTTAAATTAAATCTCTTCCTGTTAACTCATTCTGTTTGAATAGCTGGGTGTGGCTCATATTCAGAGTCCCACCGCAGATTGAGAATAAAGCAGGCCTTTATAGAATGGCCGCAGGTCTGAGATCAACATCTGAGGGGGTTGCTCTGTTTGAACAGTGTGTGTAATCTCTCTCTGTGGTTTCAGATAGCCAACTCAAACAACGTGCATTGGCTAGCGCACCTGTTTAGACCAGCTATTCAAACATGCCTACAAACTTCCCTCTTACACATACAGTATATTGGCTAAATAAGCAACTTTCATATTTTACAAGTGCAATTTAGGTGCCACAGACACCACTTTTAATGTGAAAGTGCTCAGATTTGGGGTAAAATGCTCTATTTGTACCACCTAGTGGTCATATGGTATAGTAAGAAAACATGTACATGATTGGTGGTCAATACAGTTTTAAAAAGTGTTTTCTAATTAACTCTAATGTGGAACAACAACAGGAAAAGGAAAAGTGTCTATATTATAAAGACTTTAGAAAATCTCTGTATTGAACAAATACATGTGAACAAAAAAATATGACCCTGTCAAAACCAAAGTTTGGACAGAATGTGCAATGTGTTTAAAACAAAGGAAAGAGAAATCAAGAAATGAAAAATCCTCCACTTTGAAAAGTCAGTAGATTCTTCTACATCATTTTATCTACATAATGTTTGTGCTGCCATTGTCAGCAGTATTTGCTCAAGTTTTCCACTGCAAAACATAAAAAAAACAATTTATCAGGCTAAAATGAAATATTAAATATTTCAGGTATACATCTGACAACACATGATGTGACTTTTCTGAACAACATCACTGTGTAGCTTCACATGTTAGTAATAGAAAGTGTGGTTTGTTTGCAGATTGTGCGCTTTAAGTTCATTTGAAACAAAGGCATCAGAGCCAACACAATTTAAATAAAACATTAAAATAACAGAAATATTAATAGGAAAATCAAATCATCATTCATCCGCTGACATCAAAATAATATGATTGGTCCCACTTATTCTGCACTTGAGTTAATGGCTTGCACAGGCCCCAGAATTCAAATATTTATTCAAGTATAACGGAGAAGATCAAATTAAGCTTGTTTGTCCTCTGAAGTGAGAGTCATGCATGGGTCAAGCATTTTTGATGAGTTCTATTGTTCTAATATGTCACCATGGTAACAGAACACTATGACCTCAGCAGTAATCTTATAATAATAGCTTTCTTGAAGGCCTCTGTTTTAAAACAAAGCTGATGAAGGATGGCCGTAAAAGTCTGTATTTCTCTATAAAATACTAAATCATTAAGGTTAAGGCTATCTAATATCATTTATAAAATAAGATTTCACGTTACAGTATGCATTTGATTCCATTTTCGTATAAAACAAATTGAATCAGTATGGAATTACTGGTAAAAAGCTCATAAAAAAATACAGAAAAGCAACTCAAAGTCATACTATTCAACAATAAGGTATTACATTCCAAATTACAGCCAGCTCTACACACCAGAAAAAAATTAAGGCTACGTTTCTGAGGCATTCTGGGTGTGAATGATGCTAGCAGAGCATGTATTTTTGTTATGGGTAAGTGGAGATGATATTATGACACCAGGGAGTGCTGTTTCTGCTCTAAATGCTGAATAAGAGCCTGTTTTTTAAAAGATGTTTAATCACATGGTCTCCTCATCTTTCGCTTAGGCCTGCCAGTTCAGTCTCCTTCGGATGCAGACATTACACATGACTAGACGTTACTCAAAAAACATAAAAACGATCCAACAGAACAAACAGCAATAGTTATGAATCACTGACCACTGTCTCCCAGTATTGGCCACTGATGACCCACTTGCACACCACATCACGTGCACTGAATGAACATGTGGGATCAACATTCAGGGAATGATTACTGTACACATCACCTGCACGTGTGCAGTTTGTTATCTGTCTAATATTCTCCCAATTCAAAATGTCTGAGTGTTTTTATCCGTATAGATTAAGAGGCAGTACTGGGCTGCCTTTAGCAACCTCCAGAATTAAGTTAAAACTATGAACAAGTTGAGGTAAAACTTAAATTATCCCAGACTGGAGTGATTCTTTTGTAAAAAATCATATGTGCTCTTGTCCACATAAGGTCCGAAGTGAAGCGACTGTGACTTCTTGGGTATTTTGTCTGGAGGTTTCCTCTCATTGCCACTGGCTTCCTTCCTGTTGCAGTACCACAGTGTGACCAACAGAGGGAGGTTTAGTCTTCAGGCATCAAGTCCCATGACTTTACTAGTTGACCAGGAGGACGTCCTCATATGTGGTGGTTCTGCAGGGTTTCACCAACAGACACCATTACAGCCTTCAGTTATAGTAAAAACTCAAATATGGCATTTTTTATGCTAAAATATATTTTATGTTAAAGGGGTCCTATTATGCTTTTTCACTTTTTGAATTTTAGCCAGTGTGTAGTGTGTATGTTTGGGCATAAAAAAGATCTTCAAACTTACAAATCTCAAAGTCCACTCCAAAGGGAGATATTTCGTTCCCTTTTCAAGTACTACAACCAACGGCTCGTTTGTTTTCCGGGTTTTGTGATATCACAAAGCCGCTCATTAGAATATCATTAAAATAATTCCAGCCTATGGAAATTAGAATGGTTGGGGAGTGGGGAGTGGGGAGGGGCGAGGTCGTGGTTAAATGGTTGGGGGGCACAAAGCGGCCTATTAGAATATCATTCAAATGATTCCCGCCTACAGAAATTTGAATGGTTGGGGGCGAGGTCGTGGTTAGAGCGCTTGGTTGAGTGCATCAGACAAGATGACAGCGAAGAAGAAGTGCTGCTGCAGCCTCAAGTTTTTGCAAGTTATTACACATGCACCTGAATAATTATGTATGTAAATATGTATGTTACAATTATGAAAACGTTTTTATAATAAATTGCTGACAGTACAATACTGGACAATGATGTAATCTGCAGAATTTACACTTCTTCAATTATGAGACTACAGTGTTTCCCATACATTGAGTGCGGGTGTTTTTATATCACTGTATTTCTGAAGGAAACCGACTGTCTGGATGAAAAATGGATGTCATTTTCATTTAATCTTGCATGTAATGTCTGATAAAGCAGTGTTTTTTGGAGCGGAGCACTGGGGAAACCTTGATCTCTACCACTCCAACAGCACCTCCTGCTGCCAGAGAATGAGTTTGCTATGAGTTTATTGGCACCCTTGGTAATAATAATTCTGACCACGACTGTACATGCCGCCTGGGAAACACTGGACTATGGTATAAATAAATTCAACTGTATAACAGTTTCAATGCAATTCATGTTATAATGATATAATTAAATAACAATAAAAATAATACATATGCACTTATCTGTACATAGTAAATGCAGTTATTTTTAAGCGGTTGTTGACATCCTATCTAAATTTAGATTTAGCCAAAAAAAAACAACAACAACAACAATAACGTTACCACTCTAATATGTCTTGCAATATCCGTGCGTGCAAAGGTTCTGCGCGATCCTCTTGTTCAATATTCGCTGGGTCTGAATCCGGCTCAAATTGATATGGCAATATTGACGCCATCCTTAACTAAACCGGAGCAGACGGAACTTGCTGCTTTGGCAAGGGGCGTGGCAGTACTGAAACACCGTCTAAGCTGTTCGTCAATCACAACGCACTGGGACAGCTAACCAATCACATCTCGTTTTCCGGAAGGTGGGCCTTCATCAAAGCCGGAACTAATCGAGCCGTTTGTGCCAGGATGGGGAGAAAGGTATTGTAATAATGTAAATTATGCAAAAAAATCATGCGTTTTTTGATCCACCAAGCATGAGAGCATGTTCTAGTACACCCCCAAAACAAATTCAAGACATTGTAAAAGAGCATAATAGGACCCCTTTAAAATATTTTCTCCTATCACTGTTTAAAGTCGCGATGACACGGAAGTAGTGACAGATTTTTTTCTTCCATATTGTTACTGAAAAAAGAAAATGTAGGGCGAGGACTTTATTCTATGCATCAGTTGTTGACTGGATATTGAGATTTGGGTGTTGCACTCAAAGTACACTGTAAAAAATTATTTTTCAAATTTTTAATAAAACAAAGATTACCGTTTAAAAAGAAAATACCATTCAGTCTTTCAACTTCAATTTTTCATGTTACTAGCTATTTCTTTGTAATTAATTTTTCTGTAAAAAGCTAGGATATGTTGAATAATATTAATTTGTTGCTTTGCCTGTTTCTGATGTGCACGGTGCCTCCTGCCATTTAAAGGCAGGTATGTGTTTGATTTCTTTAAGATTAACTGATTCACTTTTTTCCAAGGCATTGATAGATGCCAGTGTTTCCTGACATAGCTATACAAAGATTTGATTTTTTTTTTTTTTTTAAACCAGCATCATAGCTATTAAACTATTTCTTGTTATGATTATAAATCAGTATTTAACCTCAGAATTGTCTCAAAGTAAAAAGAGGTACTGAGGTACTAATTTGTGGTGACTGTGCTTTAAAATAAATTATTCTTAATTTAAGTGATGAAGGATTTTTAAAGTCTGACAGTCTGACAGTTTGAGTACTACTGTAAGGTTAATGCTGCGGTTGAAAACAAACATTCATTAGAAATGCATGAAAGTAATCAGTTACATTAATAAAGTAATTGAAATGGTTACACTACTTATTTCATTTTAAATAGGGTAACTCGTAATTTGTAATCTACTATATTTTCAAAGTAACCTTCCCAGCACTGATCTATAGCATGCATTTAGAAAATAGATGGGGTGAATTTTCATTTCACGCTGACTTTATGGTGTAGTAACGACCATAAGCTGGTTCAGTAGGTTGATTTTCTTAAGAATATAAACAGTGGGGTGCCATCAAAGAAAAATTGCAATATTTGGTAACACAAGAGGAAATGATATACTTTACCTTTAAGAACTGGTATCTCTCTTAAACATCAATGTATGCAATGGTATTATCTGTGCTCTTCTCTACTGCATTCTAATTATTTTGAATGTATCAGCAATACATTTGTGTTAATTAGTGGCGGTTAAATTTGTGATTGCTGATATTAAGAAGCATTTTCTTTGTTTCTATGGTGACACACCTGTCACAGCAGCAGAAGAAAGAGCACGGCGAGGTCTCGATGCCGCGGAACTTTCCAGAGCTGGGTGTGTCGGTGCACTCAGCGATGAATGCATGCAGATCAGTGATATGGATAGGCTCCTGAGTTTGATGCTGAATGGAAATGAAAGTATATCATGTTACTATAATCAAGCTGTTTGGATCATCTTACTACACATTTCGTTTTACTACCTGCCACATATAACACTTTTCTGAGTTAATCAGGGAAAAAAAATACTGATCATTTACAATGACAGGAATACAAAATAGATCATAATTGTGTAAAAGTAAAACTGATAAAAAAAAATTTAAATAAAAAAATGATTAAAAAAGTCATTAAAATAAAAAATGCTAATAAATTGGTATGGTTAAAATAGTTATTTTACAAAGACAGGTATGTTTATATATATATATGTGTGTGTGTGTGTGAGAGAGGATATCATTAACAAAAACATGTTTTTCAATTCTATCTCTGCATCTGCCACGTCTTTCACTCTTACCTTGATGGTCTCATAAGCTCCAGTGATAAGAGCGATAAAGAGAGAGAGCACCATGTAAATGAACAGAGAGATGAACGTGTAGAGGTAAACCTGCAAAAGAAACCGAGTATATTTACTGCTCTGAACCCTGTAGCACCTGTGTGAGGACGTGAAGGCGAAACTCACCTGACTGAAGACCCAGACAAGCATGCTGCTCTCTTGCATGCCACTGAAGGTCACAAACATGTCATCTCCATTGATCAGAGAGAAAAGACACTCAGACACCAGCGAGAGAGAGCGGAACTGAGGAAACAAAACAAACACCATCAACACCACATGCCATATATAACGAGAGAGAGAGGACACGTGTGCATTTGTTTATTTATACACGAATGTTCAAAAGTTGAGTCTTTAAATGTTTTTGAAAGTCTCATATGCTCACTAAGGCTGTATTTATTTAGTAAAAAAAATACAGTAATAATTGTAGTAACAATATATATTTTTTTATTTTACTCAGGAACCAAATCTGCCTTTTTTTTTATATGTTCCATGTAGTACCACATTGAATTATTTGAATTATATTGAATTTGTGTACCTTAACATGATAGGGTCCCAGCACAATCCACCCACAGAAGCAATAACCGAGGTAGATCACCGCCACACAGCAACAGAAACGGATCACATTAGGGAATGCAGCTCTTAAAGTGACAATGAGAATCTGAGAAAGGAAAACACCATATAGTACATAAAATCCACATCCTAAAAAAAACATCTCGGTTGTTTCACAAGCAAATCGCCACTAGAGATGTGGTGACATTTCAGGTGCATTTAATGATAGAGTGAATGGCACCAAAATAAAAAATGTACAAAAAATAGAATATAGTTGTTATTTCAAGATAATACTTTTCTTCAAAGTGTAGTACATTTATTCAAAAAATTTTATAGAGTTCCAGGCTTGGTAGTGATATATTTCAAATATATTTCATATCTTAAATGCACAGCATGAATAAGGTTAGGCAGGAATTTTACGTTTATTTTCAGCCGATGACAGTGAAAATCTAGAAATGTAAGCAACTTTATTAAAAATAATTTACGAAATAATATACAACATGGCCAGTGTAACTGCATGAACACATGTGTATGGGTGTGTTTGTTTCTCACATTGTACTTCTGAAAAAAGGTGAGGTAGCGAATAACTCCAACCCAAACCAATAACGTCGAGGTGCCCAGGAGGATCCCACACTGATCGTAGGATGAGAGGTTCTGAGGGTTGAAACAAAGTATATAATTAAATAACAATAAAAATAATACATATGCACTTATCTGTACATAGTAAATGCAGTTATTTTTAAGCGGTTGTTGACATCCTATCTAAATTTAGATTTAGCCAAAAAAAAACAACAACAACAACAATAACGTTACCACTCTAATATGTCTTGCAATATCCGTGCGTGCAAAGGTTCTGCGCGATCCTCTTGTTCAATATTCGCTGGGTCTGAATCCGGCTCAAATTGATATGGCAATATTGACGCCATCCTTAACTAAACCGGAGCAGACGGAACTTGCTGCTTTGGCAAGGGGCGTGGCAGTACTGAAACACCGTCTAAGCTGTTCGTCAATCACAACGCACTGGGACAGCTAACCAATCACATCTCGTTTTCCGGAAGGTGGGCCTTCATCAAAGCCGGAACTAATCGAGCCGTTTGTGCCAGGATGGGGAGAAAGGTATTGTAATAATGTAAATTATGCAAAAAAATCATGCGTTTTTTGATCCACCAAGCATGAGAGCATGTTCTAGTACACCCCCAAAACAAATTCAAGACATTGTAAAAGAGCATAATAGGACCCCTTTAAAATATTTTCTCCTATCACTGTTTAAAGTCGCGATGACACGGAAGTAGTGACAGATTTTTTTCTTCCATATTGTTACTGAAAAAAGAAAATGTAGGGCGAGGACTTTATTCTATGCATCAGTTGTTGACTGGATATTGAGATTTGGGTGTTGCACTCAAAGTACACTGTAAAAAATTATTTTTCAAATTTTTAATAAAACAAAGATTACCGTTTAAAAAGAAAATACCATTCAGTCTTTCAACTTCAATTTTTCATGTTACTAGCTATTTCTTTGTAATTAATTTTTCTGTAAAAAGCTAGGATATGTTGAATAATATTAATTTGTTGCTTTGCCTGTTTCTGATGTGCACGGTGCCTCCTGCCATTTAAAGGCAGGTATGTGTTTGATTTCTTTAAGATTAACTGATTCACTTTTTTCCAAGGCATTGATAGATGCCAGTGTTTCCTGACATAGCTATACAAAGATTTGATTTTTTTTTTTTTTTTAAACCAGCATCATAGCTATTAAACTATTTCTTGTTATGATTATAAATCAGTATTTAACCTCAGAATTGTCTCAAAGTAAAAAGAGGTACTAAAGTCTGATTTTGTGGTGACTGTGCTTTAAAATAAATTATTCTTAATTTAAGTGATGAAGGATTTTTAAAGTCTGACAGTATTCAGTGTTGAGTACTACTGTAAGGTTAATGCTGCGGTTGAAAACAAACATTCATTAGAAATGCATGAAAGTAATCAGTTACATTAATAAAGTAATTGAAATGGTTACACTACTTATTTCATTTTAAATAGGGTAACTCGTAATTTGTAATCTACTATATTTTCAAAGTAACCTTCCCAGCACTGATCTATAGCATGCATTTAGAAAATAGATGGGGTGAATTTTCATTTCACGCTGACTTTATGGTGTAGTAACGACCATAAGCTGGTTCAGTAGGTTGATTTTCTTAAGAATATAAACAGTGGGGTGCCATCAAAGAAAAATTGCAATATTTGGTAACACAAGAGGAAATGATATACTTTACCTTTAAGAACTGGTATCTCTCTTAAACATCAATGTATGCAATGGTATTATCTGTGCTCTTCTCTACTGCATTCTAATTATTTTGAATGTATCAGCAATACATTTGTGTTAATTAGTGGCGGTTAAATTTGTGATTGCTGATATTAAGAAGCATTTTCTTTGTTTCTATGGTGACACACCTGTCACAGCAGCAGAAGAAAGAGCACGGCGAGGTCTCGATGCCGCGGAACTTTCCAGAGCTGGGTGTGTCGGTGCACTCAGCGATGAATGCATGCAGATCAGTGATATGGATAGGCTCCTGAGTTTGATGCTGAATGGAAATGAAAGTATATCATGTTACTATAATCAAGCTGTTTGGATCATCTTACTACACATTTCGTTTTACTACCTGCCACATATAACACTTTTCTGAGTTAATCAGGGAAAAAAAATACTGATCATTTACAATGACAGGAATACAAAATAGATCATAATTGTGTAAAAGTAAAACTGATAAAAAAAAATTTAAATAAAAAAATGATTAAAAAAGTCATTAAAATAAAAAATGCTAATAAATTGGTATGGTTAAAATAGTTATTTTACAAAGACAGGTATGTTTATATATATATATGTGTGTGTGTGTGTGAGAGAGGATATCATTAACAAAAACATGTTTTTCAATTCTATCTCTGCATCTGCCACGTCTTTCACTCTTACCTTGATGGTCTCATAAGCTCCAGTGATAAGAGCGATAAAGAGAGAGAGCACCATGTAAATGAACAGAGAGATGAACGTGTAGAGGTAAACCTGCAAAAGAAACCGAGTATATTTACTGCTCTGAACCCTGTAGCACCTGTGTGAGGACGTGAAGGCGAAACTCACCTGACTGAAGACCCAGACAAGCATGCTGCTCTCTTGCATGCCACTGAAGGTCACAAACATGTCATCTCCATTGATCAGAGAGAAAAGACACTCAGACACCAGCGAGAGAGAGCGGAACTGAGGAAACAAAACAAACACCATCAACACCACATGCCATATATAACGAGAGAGAGAGGACACGTGTGCATTTGTTTATTTATACACGAATGTTCAAAAGTTGAGTCTTTAAATGTTTTTGAAAGTCTCATATGCTCACTAAGGCTGTATTTATTTAGTAAAAAAAATACAGTAATAATTGTAGTAACAATATATATTTTTTTATTTTACTCAGGAACCAAATCTGCCTTTTTTTTTATATGTTCCATGTAGTACCACATTGAATTATTTGAATTATATTGAATTTGTGTACCTTAACATGATAGGGTCCCAGCACAATCCACCCACAGAAGCAATAACCGAGGTAGATCACCGCCACACAGCAACAGAAACGGATCACATTAGGGAATGCAGCTCTTAAAGTGACAATGAGAATCTGAGAAAGGAAAACACCATATAGTACATAAAATCCACATCCTAAAAAAAACATCTCGGTTGTTTCACAAGCAAATCGCCACTAGAGATGTGGTGACATTTCAGGTGCATTTAATGATAGAGTGAATGGCACCAAAATAAAAAATGTACAAAAAATAGAATATAGTTGTTATTTCAAGATAATACTTTTCTTCAAAGTGTAGTACATTTATTCAAAAATTTTTATAGAGTTCCAGGCTTGGTAGTGATATATTTCAAATATATTTCATATCTTAAATGCACAGCATGAATAAGGTTAGGCAGGAATTTTACGTTTATTTTCAGCCGATGACAGTGAAAATCTAGAAATGTAAGCAACTTTATTAAAAATAATTTACGAAATAATATACAACATGGCCAGTGTAACTGCATGAACACATGTGTATGGGTGTGTTTGTTTCTCACATTGTACTTCTGAAAAAAGGTGAGGTAGCGAATAACTCCAACCCAAACCAATAACGTCGAGGTGCCCAGGAGGATCCCACACTGATCGTAGGATGAGAGGTTCTGAGGGTTGAAACAAAGTATGAAATATCCCTGCTGATTGTGCTGACCCAATGCAATGCCTCCGTACACATAAATGTTTCACAATTTCCTTTTCCTGCACTGACTGACCTTTAGCTCAATGCCGATCTTAATAATGGAGCCTGTGATAGTGAGCACGTCGCTAATGATGAGCAGAATATACCATCCGTTAATAAACTCCATTCTGTCTCCCCAACAGACATGACGCTTCAGAGAGCTCTTAAAGTACTTCACAAACTCCTGAAGAGAAATATAAGAGAGAATGTTAGCGCAGGATTCGCTATGTAATCACTGTCACATTAATGTGGATTTGTCTGATACAATGTCTTACATTTTGAAGAATGATTCCTCTGATGATCGAGCGACCACAGAGGAGCAGAGAGAAAATACAAACCACTATAACGGCCACATCAAACCACACACGAGCATAACTATCAGCTGGAGACAGAGAAACAGCATGAGCACAAGCATATATAATGAATATCCACAATGTAAAAAATGATACGTGGGGTAGTTGAGTCTTACCGTGTCCAGACACACTGGGGTCTCTACATTCCTTAATGGAGGCCTGATTATCAAGACTGATCTTAACTTTACCACTGTGAGCTTTGTTATCCAGCAGAATCTGAACATTAAACAGGGCCAATTATATACAGTATATCAAATTATTTTGAGTGCATATTTTGTGCATAACTATCAAAAATGGATAGTTATGCACAAAAAAATTTATTACTTGGCCAAATAGGAAAAAGAAAATGTAGACGCATTGGGTCAAAACTAAAAACTAAAATTACAGATATACCGTTTCCTTTTATAGGCATTTTAAATAAAATAATGTATTTTCATATTTTAGAATTATAAATATAATTATATGATATATATATAAAAAAAGTATTAATTATGCACTCTAACACACTTGGCAAACTGGAAACGAAATCTAGACACTACTGAACACTAATATATATATATATATATATATGCCTTTTCTCCATATACATTTATAAGTGTATAAAAACAAAACTAAAATGTTTAATATTAATATATAGAAATTTATAGCATTACTAGTTAGTTCCAACAAAATTCCAATTGCCCAAATTGGAAACAGAAAATCTCGATACACTGGGCTGAAAACTAAAAATACAGATTTTTCAAATTAAAAGTAATTTCATATTTTATCATTTATATATCCTTACATGCACATTGCTTTTTCTCCATGCCAAATTTCCATTAACAGATCTGTTAAAGTGACAGTTTTCTTTAAAAAAAATTTAAGTTTACTTTTTTTTTTTTTTTTTTAGAGGAAACTAGCATTTTATGTGGAAACTCACCATGATAAAGAACGTGTAACAGTCAGGAATTTCATTGTGGATGATGGTCTGAAGATTTATAGCCTTCAGCTGGAACTGTATGGTGACATTAATGAGCCTGAGAGAGAGTGTGTTGATATTAGAGTTTTAGATTATCAAATTGAAACTTGCATTAAAAAACCCGTTTAACTTACTTGTGAAACTTGAGGGTGAAGTTCCTGTAATCACGGCCCAGACCTGCTGTGGGAGTGGACAAAGGGTTCACTCCAATACAGTCTACAGAGAGGAAGAGAGAAATTCATCACCAACTGAAGCAGCCGCAGTGACCGACAGTGTCCTCGGGAGGCAAGTCTGGTCAACAGCAAGATTTTGTTTTTAGATTTATTTTTGAAAGTGATTCCTGTGGCACACTCAGTAACAAGGAACTGCAAGTAACAACAACGTGCAAAAGAGGAAGTAACAACATCTTTTAGTTTCATCAACAAAAATAAACAATTCAATTAATAATGATAAATTATAAATAATTCAATAATTCAAAAATAATGAATTTATAAGTGCTAGAAAACAAATATTTCAGGCTCCTTAAGTCTTTGCCTTGATCCTAACATCTGTTTTAGTTAAAACAGTTAAAACTAAAATCAGAACAGGAATAAACTTGGGATGAAATAGAGGCTGGAAAACGGTCACCTGTGACCACATGCGGATCGATGTTGAAGGTGTCGTTAGCTGGGTCGATCCTGCCTTTTTTATAATACTGCTGACACAGAGACAGCGCACTTCCGTTCACACCGACATTGTACACATACGCATAACGGCCCACTGTCGTCTCCGGCAAAGCCAGGTACTGAAAGACAAGTGAGAAGAATAGGCTTTATATAAGGCATATAAAAATAAACATGACCACTCGTGACCAAACTCCAGCTGGGAAAGGCAGAATAGCTGCTGTAGATGAATAATATAGTTATTCATAAAAAGTATACATGTATTTAAAAATACACTTACGCAGTTATACAGCCAAACAAACAAGATACTTTCAGAAGACAGAGGCTGAACGTAAGCCAAATTGTGTTATGACTACACTGAGCTCACTACCCACATATATCCCTCAAAGCATATGAATTAGTAAATTGATACATTACCTGTTCTATTGTGTGAAACATGTGGTCATAAACATCACTCTGTGTGTAAACAGCAAGCGCATCATTTGAATCATCGTAGTCTTTGAGAAAAAGGTGTTTAAATGAAGCTGTGTTTTCCTCTTTAAACGTCACCACCATCTCATTGCTTAAGCCAAAAAGTACCAGCTAGACATAATGAAATAGCACAAAAAGAGAGAGGAATCATTTTTAGTAACAAGTGATCAGTGCCAAATGAGACCAAAAATTGGCTGTGTATATTTTTTCTTGTGTATCAGTCAGCTGAATATTTTGCTTAAAACTCTACAAGAGAAATTCATGCTTATTAGCCAGCCTATTAAACTCTGTGACACTTCAGAGAGCAAAACCAAAGGTTAATTTAGATGGGCCCACAGTAGGGCATGTCATAGTGGTTAAAGAATAATTTGGGGGTAAAACTGAGACTTTGAGCTGCAACGCTGTCTTTAGTAAGCTGTGGGATGAGTATATGAGCTGTAGAAATACATTCTAAGGAAAGAGAGGAATTTAAATACCTGTACAGTTACTATAAGTATCTTCAGTATTTGCAATACCAGTTTAAAAGGTTTTCGGCCTTTGGCTTGGTACTTTTCACAGGGACTCATGAAGAAATATTTTAACTTCCTGCGCACTGCTTCCTCTTCTTGGTCAGCACCTATCCAGCCACCTGTTACCGGGGACGGCCTGGGGTTGCTATACTCATCCCTGCAGTCATTCAAATCATAGCCTGTCACCGGAAACAGTAGCCTATCCTCTTCTGAAAGAGAAAGAGAGACACTGATAGTACCATTGGGATAAAGCACAATGTAAATAGTCTCTTTGTTTCAAAACTCTAATACCCTTTCAATTACATTCACATAAATTACCAAGTTTAGGTTCAGTAAGTTGTTGTGGTTTTGAATGAAATTAAAGTGCCCCTATTATGCCATTTTTAAGGATGCTAATATTGTTTTATAAGTCTCCTAAAACAGGTTTACATGCATGCAAGGTCAAAAAACACATTTGTTTTCTAAAAAAATAGATTTAATTTAACCTCATTTCTAAATGATTCGTAAGAAAATCAATCTCTCTAAACCCCTCCTTTCCGTGAGCCCTCACTGCTGTGATTGGTCAGATGGCGCAGTCCTTTGTGATTGGTCCAGAGCCGTAGAGAGATTGGCTCTGGACTCTAGACTCGTTTAGGTGATTGCGAGCAGACTCTTTTTTTATTTTTTTTTTAGACAATAACTTTATTAATCGCGCACTGTTGGCTTCACAACTTTGCAGATAGTTTATGTTCACATATAGCTACATGACACACTGCACGAAAGGTAATATTCGAAAAGGCATAATAGGGTTTTTTCTAAGGATGCGTTAAATTCACAATGACACAAAATTCACATTATAAAACGGATAGTTCCGGTCCTTGATTCTGATTGGCTGAGCCACGTTCGAAGCTGTTGTAAATTACACTACAAACATACACCTTTGTTTACGTTTGTCTGTTGCAACCGCAACCACTTTGTTGCAACCGCAACTGATTCTGAGAAACTACATTGTTTGGTGGAAGAATACTGTTTTTATTAATATCATTACATTTTATTTGCTGTTTTATTTTGTGAAACCGTACTACGTATATGGAATAACCGTTTTATAAAAGCAATAACCCCGTGAAGCCATGATTTACAGTGAATTTATAACAGCTAAGGGGGTTAATAACGCCCCTAGCTGTTATAAATTCACTGTAAACCACGGCTTCTTGGGGCTTATTGCTTTAGTGATACACAGGAAAATAAATACATTTTAAAATATATATAAAAAACAGTTATTAAATGCAGCATTGGTGAGAATAAGATACTTTTTTCAAAAACATTTAAAAATCTTACAGTTTACCCTACACAGCATATACGGTCTATAAAAACAGAACTTGTTCATTTAATTTGAATCAAAGTTCACACTAAGATCACCAGACAGACTGAAAGACAAAATGGCCTCAACTAGAGCCTAAGGATGTGAACTTAAGTCTACTTTAGTAAGACAGAGATCACCTATACGTGCACAACCCGAAACTTGAGATCTGATGAGCGTTCTCTTCCTCAAAGTGACGCGAGATCACTTGAGACTGGACAGATTGTCAAAGAAAAAAATGTCAAGGCTTCATTGTTGAGCTACAATGCAGCAAATCTTAATGCTTCACTCCATAGCAAGTCATGTGAAAGGGGCTTAAGACTGGTTAGTTTGTCAAGGACACGTCTTTAATTAGCATGGCTGGATTGTGAATGAATGCTGGATTTTATTTCAGTCTCTTAGTGTGCCCTCAAAGCTCTGTGAGTTTAACAGCTTGTCTTCATTTCTCACAGTGAAGACGTGTCAAAAACGTCAATCCTGCCTATGCACTTCCTCTACAGCTGTTCTGTGGAACAGTAAAAATTATGCTTCTTTCTTTCTCCACAAATCACAGAGTAAACACTTCCCAAAAGTGTTTCTACGCATTTCTGAAACTACAGGAAATATGACTTTTGGAAGTGGTGAAAGCGTGTTTTTCTTGTGCAATTCTGTAAAGACCTTTTTTTTTTTGTGCAAACCAAAACAGTAAGTGATTCATTCAGTCCTGTGTTTTTTATACAGTAGCTCTACCACAATGAGCAGTTATCTCAATTACATGACTACAGACAAAGAACTGCCAAGATTATAGCAGGTATATCACTGAGTACATTATGAATCACACACAAAGCTATACACTAGGGCTGCACGACTTGATGATCAATCAATGATTTTTCTGATAAAAACTGTGTTTGTGATTTAAAATTCCATTAAAAAGGTCTACTGTGTTTGTAGGGCTGGACAAATTGGGCAAATATGTTGTGATTACATGTCAATATGACTATAAAATAAAAATAAATAATAATAAATTGTATTATATTATTACTAAATTAAATTAAATGAAACAAATAAATATTAATATTGCAATATTTCACAGTAAAAGAAAACGGAAGGGACTCTTAAATCTCTTTTGTAGATAACAGCGTGAAGTGCTTTTTATTACAAGTTAAGGGAAGATGGTTTACGCAAACGCATTGCGTATATATTTATTGAATTAAATAACAGACGATTTGATGATACTAATGCTATATTAATTTCGTTATTATTGAGATTAAATCATACTATACACAGCTACACGTCTACATATGTAACGGAAATATGGTGAGAAACCATTTTTCATGCCTCATAAATCACAATCCAGAGTGACAGCGTCTAATCTAGGCTGAACGGAAAGTGAAATACAAAAGACAAAAGTAGATGAGTTAGTCACTTAAATGAGATTAATGATCGCAGCGTGTGTGGGCTGATGATATATGGGAAATTTCCTGCCGTTTTAGAACCGCACAGCAGAAAGTACAGACAATCAGTGTTCCTTTAAGTTCCTGTACTGTTCACACTGAGTATCCAAGCTGACGTGATTTCCCTGATTTCTTTACTTTCTTGAACATCTGACCTGCCGATGACTGCATGATTAAGCAAAAATGGATAGAGACTGAGAGTGTTTATGAAACTCTACCTATTGGCTCTCATTGGTCTCTCTAATCAAAACCATCATTGTTCATCTAGAAGCAAATCTGTGTCTGTCAGAGCCAAGCTACTGGAATCTTGCCTCAAATGCGCCACATTCTTGTTACTGTATAACAGGAAGATTTTCAATGTACTCTAGTGAAGTGATAGGAATCTTCATAGCAAAATTGCAGTCGATGTGGGCGTCTGAAGCCGCTCATGAGCACTGGAGTATGACTACAAGTGATAGAGCAGTAATGAGCAAGGCACCGAACCCCCAACTGCTCCCGGGCGCCGCAGCAAAAAAATGGCTGCCCACTGCTCCGGGTGTGTGTTCACGGTTTGTGTGTGTTCACTGCTGTGTGTGTGCACTTTGGATGGGATAAATGCAGAGCACTAATTCCGAGTATGGGTCACCATACTTGGCCACATGTCACTTCACTCACTCACTTAGAGTCAATCAAATGCCGAAAAATAAACTGAAAAAATCTCATCCTTCCAGTTTTACAGGTAGGCATGTTTTCGGAGCACAGGCGTTTCTCCACACAGGCTTTTGCTGTCATAATAAGTCAAGGGTTTGGCTATCAGCATGTTATAATAATCCTATCACAGATGGCATCAGGGTTTGTCGTTCTGCCTGAGCCACCCATGAACTCCACACACCCACACACAAATCTGTGGGTACATAAAGCCACACAATTATATTATGAAAAACTTGGGATGCACTGAAATTTCAGCAAGCAAAAAAGGGCTGCAATTACTGACCAAAAGAGGTTTTTGTGCACAAAATGCGGATAAACTACAACAGCTGAACTTGTAAGCTGTGGACTGAACACACTTCGCAGAGACCAAAAATAATGTTATAATAGCAGTATGTATTAAAATTTGTTTGGTTGAAATATTGAGATGCGACTCATTGCCAAAGAACTCTACTATGACTGATTACTATTACCTAAATGAACATTTTAATTTTGGTTTCAGTAAAAAAATTCATTCATTAAAAAAATTAATTTGGCGCAACACTAGAAAATAAAAAACCTAATTATGAAATATTCTCAAGATATCTTTCTTGTATGGAGACATTTATATAGAAAAACACTAAAAAAAAACATTAAAAAAAGAGAGAAGTCTTGTTTAAAAGTTGAACTTCTATCAACTTGAGCAGCATTTTTTTTTTATTTCAGATGCTGCAAAAGATGCAATCACAACAGCTAAACGTTTCCATCTATTGTATGTTTTTCAAGGGAAAAAACTGAAAAGCTATACATGCAAAAGTGCGGTCTGTGTGAACGTACCTTTATAGACAACGTGAATTGGTGTATGCAAACGCAAATCATTTTACTTCCATAATTTAACATATTTTTGAGCAAAACATCATAATATTAAGAAAAAAAATTTAGTACTTTTTCTAATCTATTGTGAAATGATTGGATGTTGATAGTGGGTATTGGAGTGGGTATTACATTATGGAACAGAGTTAAACTGAATTAAGATTTTCTATAATAAATCCTAAATAGGTTTTTGATTATTGGATAACTTTATCAAATAACTAGCAGAAAGTCCTTTCAGTGGGGGAACAAGTAGGGTTGGGTACCAAAACCCGGTACCAATATGGCACCGGTACCTATGTAACCGGTATGTACTAGAACCGAATCAGAATGCAGATTTCGGTGCCATGCCTGAGCGATCGATTGAAATATTTGTCCTCTGGTTCTCCGAAACGGACGTAAGAAGCATCATCACCGGCACCACACGTGAAAAATTATTTCCCGACTGAGAAAATTGCAAGTCGGAGAGCTCTAATAATACAAATCCAACAAATTTTGTAGTAACGTGACGCGAGTGTCCATGTTGTTTTCACATTCCGACTTAAAAGCACAACTCGGGAAATGAGAGCATTCGAAGAGCGCGTGAATGCAGTAATTACACTTGCTCTGATGGCAGCAGCCTTCCGTTAACTAAGCTAAACATGCTTAAACTAAAATGCCTAAAGCTACACTTCCCTTGTATTCACATTTCTAAACCCGTTAACCAACAAAAGAGAACATTATAACCTTTTTACTCCACAACACCAGACAAATGCTTCCTTCTGTGATCTGATGTGGCTTCTTGTCACAGAACGAAGCAGAAAATATGTTCCATAGGCTACTTTAAAAAATAATTCTTCGATTAGCAATGGATTATAAATATACTTAATTATTATGAAAATACCAGAGATGGCTTGAATAACACAGATAAACTATATTGTCGCAGTCAAGTGTTTATTGTCTTTGTTTTATCATTCAAAATGGTATCGAAAAAAAAACAAACGATACCCAACCATAGGAACAAGTTGCTACACTGTAAAATCCAATAGTTTACCTTACTTCGATTTAATTAGTTATCTTTACTTAGTTGTTATACTTACTAGGTTTTATTAAGTTACAGCTACTTTCAAGGCAAATAAAACTATTTACTTACTGTTTTGAGTGAAATTTACTTAAAATATTCAAGTAGCCACAAAGGAACCAATGACATTAATAAAGCAGTGAGAGGCAGCAGTGCACTAATATGTTGCTAATGTGCAACATAACAACAGAGGAAGAAGAAAAGAAAAAGAGTCTTAATAGACTTTTAGAGTCTTAATAGACCCATTTCCTCCATGTCTGCAGTTACCTTTCACTAGTTGCATTCACTCGTTTCCCAAAGTCATCTTGAATGTTGAATTTTCAATACAACTTAAATATTTGAGAGAACATCACATAAGCTAACTTCATAAATTGATGTTGATTTTCCTAAAATGTGTATTTTTTTTTAATCAACATTATAGTGATTAGCGTTCCCTTTGGTTGGGCACTTGGAACTCTGTTTATGTTAATATAATTTTCTTCCTGTTAATGCAGCAATGCATCATGAAGTCAGAGTTATTTGATTTCAAGGGAAGAAAAGTATAATAGGTTGCTTTTAGAAAGCGATCTATATTCTAATTAAAGCATTAGTGTATTTTTTGTGTGTGTTTTTTAATGAACTTTTTCAAATTTCATTTTTCATAAGTACCTTGAGATGCTTTTAATTGGGTTTATATAATCCTTAAATAGTGTGTGGTAATATGCTAAAGTCACACACAGACTTAAACAATCCGCACGTGAATCACAACAATGGTAAAAATTCAATTTCATTTATTTTCATTACTTGTAACAATAACCATTTTATTTGCTCTTTTTGTTGTGCTACTACTGACACAAGACGGCAAATAAAATTGGCAAATAAAATCAACAACTGTAAAACAAAGCAACTGCATAATTAAAGGATTATCGGTTATCGGTATCGGCCATAATTTTCATATCGGTGCATCCCTAGTTACTAGAACTCTCGTGTAAGTAAGCTATACTAACTAAGCATCTGTCAGTACAACATACCATACCTATTTCACTTTACTTACTTTTTTCAAGGCAATCGCTTTGCATGCTTTTTTTAAGTAAGCCCAACTAATTAGATTTTACAGTGTAAAGATTATAATGACTTTTTTTTAATAACATTCTTTCACAACAAGACCACAACACTTTCACAATAAGACCAAAAAAAAAGCAAGCAAATACGAGATTTTTTTTCCCCCTTAATGTTTAGCTACTTAAAAACAGCCCAATTTACCATTATTAGTTTGGACATATAACTGTATTTTAGTCACAAACTTGAACTACTTTGAGACCATGAAATTGCAGTTGCCAGCCAATATTGTGGTGGGATTTTAGAATTGAATACCATGAAAAATGTGCAACAGGATCCGTCAACAATCAGATTGAACAACAATACTGTGGTGTTAAACATGGTTTAAAAACTATACACCTCCAATCTACAACTTCAAAATACCTGAAACTGATTCACCGGCTCTTATTAAGCAGATCAGGTTCATATTCGCTACACATTCAGCGATTTTATGGTCATTATAAACCAAGTGAAATGAAAAGTTGGCAAATGTAGTTATAATTTCCAGTAACGTCTATGACTCCATTAGCCCATTGTGGTGTTACTGTAGGAATAAGGTCAATGTGACACAAATGAGGAAGAAAACCCGAAAACAAGCGGAAAATAAATCACATACACAATCTATGTACTAACACAGCAGTCTCTCCAGCCTCTTGCTGTAATACTGAATCATCCAAACAACAAAAGCTTTCAATAAAGTCAAACAGGGCTATTCGCAAACAGGATAAGCAAGGATGTAACCAAATATTTAGGACTGAGGGGACCAAAGGGAATTTAAAAGGGAATACTGATTAATGGTAGCTATTTTGTAATCCATTCCATAAAAAAAAACAGGATTATATTTCCACTTTTGCGGTCTAACACCCCATGGACGCACTGAAAGGCTCCATAATTAACATTATAATCAGCATCTAGTTCATAATCGTCACATCGCCAGCGTTATGATCACTCACCGGAGGAAATATGATTGACTTTATTCGCGTCCACCTCGGCCATGTCAGCGGTTTAAAATCACGCGCAGAGGCTGTCGGCATTAAAATGCCAGTTTAATTCACCGCACAACGGGACCCGAGTCTGTTCAACGGGCTTGTTTTGGCCCTCTGTGGTTCATTGAAGGACTCCTCTCCGGTTACCGCATGTTTACAACAAGCGTCCACTCGCGAGCAGCACAGCCAACTTCCGATGAGCTCACGTGACAAGCCAGCATCATGTGACACGCTCTGAGGCTGCTGAGGTCACGTGTGGTTACTGTAAACAGAGCTTGTTGTGTATTATTCACATTAAGTGATATGTGATGCCGGAAAAGGGAGTTTTTTGTGTGTGTGTGTGTGTGTGTGTGTGTGTGTATGTATTTGTTTTTTTACTTTGAAATAAATCAGATCAAGTACCCTAATGTGCCATTTCATTTTCTCTATTCTAAAAATGACATTTAATTATCCTTCATATATTAAAACACATATTAAGCTTTTATATTAAGTCTAATTCACAGATGTCTTATGTTTTATATGTTGTTTTTTCTGATATTTATTTAATTCTGTCACAAATGATAATCTTTGAACGTTTTTTTTTTTTGTTTTTTTACTAACAGTAGGTCCTGTTAGTAGCAAGCAACAAAAGAGAAATAAAACGACTACTGCATTTAACATGATGTGCAAAACATGGTCATTTTGTCGACAATTTTCTAACTGTGGTGATTCAGTAATGAAGCTAAAAAGCAGTTTGGAACCATGCTAGATTTTTTAATATATACAGAATACTATTTTATTTTGTATTTGTTTCTTTATTGGGTTTGACCCATATTGAGTGACTGTTAGGGGGATTAAAAAATATAGCTTTATAACTCTGAATGTTTGACAGATTAATCTTACACCATGTCTACACCGGACGCGGTGTTATATTGTTCTGTTTTGTAGCTTGTTTTTCCCAGTGCTAAAGAGTCAGTGAGTGTGAGGCTAAACATGCAACTTACTGGGAATAGTTTGTGATTTTTTACAACATGACAGCATTAACAGGAAATCAAGACACTAACGTCATGATTACGCTTAATTACACAGAACTGCTTAATCCAGTTCCTGACAAAAGTTCCCAACCCTTTACTAGTAATGCAATAAAACTGCTGTAACTGTCATTTACACAAAAAAAACAATGAAGCGGACAAAATGTTACATTACGTTAAGAGTATTAATAATCACTATTGTAACTACTGTACAACATTTACACAGAAAATATTAACACGTACATTTTTTAAGGAACAATATTTCCTCATCTCCCCTTGGCGTTTACAAAGACTTTATTATATTGTGTGATAAAAAAAGAAACAACATGAACAAGTGAAGCATACAGATATAAGTCCAAATATAATAATTCACACTGTAAACAAAACTTCTCTGCTACTTTTTATGAGCATATGCATCTCCGCTAGCACTAATTATTCTGACATATGTACAGTGCCTGCACAATTTTGCCCTGACAAAAGTTCCCAACCCTTTACTAGTAATGCATCATTTACACAAAAAAACAATGAAGCGGACAAAATGTTACATTACGTTAAGAGTATTAATAATCACTATTGTAACTACTGTACAACATTTACACAGAAAATATTAACACGTACATTTTTTAAGGAACAATATTTCCTCATCTCCCCTTGGCGTTTACAAAGACTTTATTATATTGTGTGATAAAAAAAGAAACAACATGAACAAGTGAAGCATACAGATATAAGTCCAAATATAATAATTCACACTGTAAACAAAACTTCTCTGCTACTTTTTATGAGCATATGCATCTCCGCTAGCACTAATTATTCTGACATATGTACAGTGCCTGCACAATTTTGAGCAACTAACAGTTAAATGGTGTTAACATTTTTTTTCAATATCAGTGCAGTGATACTCAATTCCACTGAGATCCAAGCCTAAATTCAATACTGATTTAATTTACCATTTATTAATGTCTTGTTATGGTACATTTGTAAAATGAACACCCAAAAATGATATTATCTTAAAGTTCTCTGAAAATAACCCCTCAATGCATTAGTGTATCAATAAAGACATAACTTTACACTGAACTGGACAAGTGAGGTGACTGTGTTGATGTGGCTTGTCCTCAGCAATATTCTGTAACATCATTAAAAGAAGAAGGACAGCTAGAGACAGTCTTGAAGTTATTCTGGATCTGTGCTAGATGCAGTGAATTTGTTAGCAAAGCTATAAAAATGAGTGGGGAAAAAAAAACAATGCTGAGACTCCAGACTCAAGGCTAAACTTGAAGCTTGATGTACTAAGCAATCTGCTATCTGCCATCAAGAGTTTTATCACGAGCAATGACTGCCTCATCAAACTTGATCATCAGTGTGGTTCCCTTATGCCAGTGGACAGTGACTTTGGCTGGGAAGCCACTGTGGGTTAGGATAGCCTCCACGATGCCACCAGTGAAGGCTGCACAGTTTAAGGTGCTATTTTCTTTAGGTACTGAAATGTAGGCATTGATCAAAGGCTCCTTTTCAATGATGTAGTATGTTTTGTCATCATCGTTGGCTTGCTCCAGTTTGTCAGCTTCCTTACCAAATAATGCTTTCCATACATTTACCTAGGAAGAAAGAAATAAAGAGTTAACACTATAGGCTATGGGAACTTTAAAGGAGTAGTTCAGCCCAAAATGAAAAAAGGCTGAACATGTACTCACCCTCAGGCCATCCAAGATGTAGATGAGTTTGTTTCTTCATCAGAACAGATTTGGAGAAATGTAGCTTTACAGCTCTTGCTCAACAGTGGGTCCTGTGCAGTGAATGGGTGCCGTCAGAATGAGTACAAACAGCTATAAAGCTGATAAAAACGTCACAATAATCCACAAATAATGACTCCAGTCCATCAGTTAAACAGTCTATAACAGTTCTCAACGAATATATTGGTGGATTTTGATATTTGAGGACAACAGGAGAGAGACTTTTTTTCCACTGGAGGAAGCAATATTACGGATAATAGACTTCTATTTTGGCCAGAAGTGATGGTTAAGACTGCTTAATAATGGAGTTGTTTCTTACAAACACACTTTCTTACAAACATAAGACATTAACTGATGGACTGGAGTTCGGTGGATTACTTATGGATTATTATGATGTTCGTATCAGCAGTTTGGACTCTCATTCTGACGGCACCCATTCACTGCACAGGATTGACTGTTGAGCAAGTGATGCTAACTTTCTCCAAATCGAAAAAAACAAACTCATCTTTGATTCAGCAGGTTTCAATTTTTAGGTGAACTGTTCCAAGAATGATCTACACTCTGCAAACAAATAAACAGCAATACCTTAATAAAGAGAAGTATGTTCAAAACTTTGGTCTCTCTTTTTCCGTTTTTCTCCCTCATCACAAGAACATCCAGAAGGCTGGCTCCAACCCCTTGACCCATGTCAGCCAGCCGGGCCTGGAGCTCCGACACCGAGTACACCCGGCTCTGGCAGTACTGCACCATCTCCGAGAAGAGCAGCGCGAACGCACTCACGCTCACCTCCGTCTTGGGGCGCGTGAGCGAGCGCTCGAGGATCGCGGATTTGCCTCGCGTGAAGCGCACCTCCATTGCGTCCACACCGAAACCGAATCACAATGTGAGTCAAAGAATGAAGTGCCTGAGTCCTGCAATATAAACAGCTTTGAGTTATAAACCAGCATATTATAATTTGCAGAAAAATAGTTGTTGTCAGTTGTCCTCATTGATTTGGCATTCAATGTAGGTCTCACGGCTTATCATGTAACGTTAGGTCTCTGATTACATTATGGGGTTTCCTGATTAAAAAGGGACTGAATAATACGCCGAACGAGCCACCTTGTACAGAAACTAGACAATTATGAAGCAGGCGTCACAATCAAATCATATTTCACTGTGTATTAGCGTTTACCTGGTGTTTTGGGTTTCAGATCCGGATGCGTGAAGCCACGATTAGTGCAAACGCCTGCTGTTCACTTGTGACCGGATATTTTCCATATAAAAGTAGGATGGGACACAGTAATGGTAAATTAAGCACAGTATTGGAGTGGAGTTGTGTAGTCTATCAAATTTACATTTTTAATAATGAATGGAATTTATCCCATCCAAAGTGCACACACACAGCAGTGAACACACACACCCAGAGCAGTGGGCAGCCATTTTTTGCTGTGACGCCCGGGGAGCAGTTGGGGGTTCGGTGCCTTGCTCAAGGGCACCTCAGTCGTGGTATTGAAGGTGGAAGAGAGCGCTGTACATTCACTCCCCCCACCTACAATCCCTGCCGGTACGAGACTCGAACCCGCAACCTTTGGGTTACGAGTCAGACTGTCTAACCATTAGGCCACGACTTTAATTGTTTTATGCCTAAGCAAGTAAAAAAAACAAGAGGAAAATATCTGCTACTGTGGGAAGACAAAAAAATAGGCCTACTTATATTCAAGACAAAATCTATGAAAACAAGCCTTAATAGTTATGCTGTGTTGCTTAAAATTTATCTTGTTTTAAGAATTTTTTTAAATTTATTATTAATTTAAAACATAAGGAATGTCTATATTTGTAATTTTTCTGCATTTGTTTGCAGCTCTTCAGTGGAAACGATTCTCTATCATTGGACATAGTATGGGTGAGTCCGCTTTCTTCCTGCTGTCTTCATTCACTGACAGGTCAAAGTTCTCGTTTGTGTGTGAAAGGTCAGAGGATCTATGTAAACTGTAAGTTAACTGATGATAAATCCTATTATTGTGAAGCTGTTTTACTGTAGTGCTCTGTAAATCCCTTGTTTTTTGTTTCTTTTGTACTTTCCTTCTATGACATAAATATATGTTAGTAGATCAGTAAGAGGGCATTAGAAGGACACTGTGGGATGAGTGCCATAAACCTGACTTCATAACGCTCTACTATATATAGCATCACCACTTCTCTAAATGTCACCCTTATTCACGACCAGATGATGATCCAGTTTGTTGAGTACCTGCAGTATTGTTTTCCAGGATTTGAGGAGCTTAAATTAATTAAAATATATTTTAAAGGGGTCATATGATGCTATTTTAAACATCATTATTTGGTGTAACAGAATATGTTGACATGCTTTAATGTTCAAAAAACACATTATTTTTCAAATACTGTACATTATTGTAGGTTCTGTGTGTGTGTGTGTTTTGAGTCATAACTTTTAATAATTTAAAGGTATTTAGTTGTGGGTAAAGATATAGGAAAACAGACGTGAACGCATTAACACCACCTTGCGCAAATCTATAAACAAAATTAATGCACAGTCTTGGAATAACATAAAATAACTTCAACATAATAATAATAATAATTATTATTAGTAGTAGTAACTTAATAATAATCATAGTTACTGGATAACACTGGAATTTATGTGAAATTACGATAAAAATAACTTTCACAAATAAGTAACAAATATTCATGACGTTCAAATGAGCAGAAGCTGTTTTTGAACTGGGTTAATTATTTGGGATTATTATTTGATGTTTCTTTAACAGGTGGGAATGTGGCAGGAATAGTGAGTATCTGTCATAATTTCTTTCATATTTCTGTAAATGTTGTAGTTGTTTAGTACAGTGTTTCTCAACTGGTTTTGCTTCATGACCCAGATTTGACATAAAGCGACAACCTATCACAGTACTAAAAGGATGCAGTGTAAACAAAAGTGTCTTTAAATTTATTTAATATTAGTGAGCTGTAAAGGTCCAACAGTTTGCAAAATGATTAACTTTTTGCTATCTTCCTGTGCATGAGTATAAGGCTGCCTAGCATTGTTTTTATCTGCTGTCCTTGAATGGATACGTTTTTGGTTTTGCAACAACTGAGAAGCAATGATTTGTTGTGTAAATGTAGCGTGTGATAACAGCTCCTTCTGATTTTCCAGTTTAGTGCCTTGTACCCAGAGATGGTTGATGCCGTAGTTCTCCTGGATACATATGGATTCCTCCCAGCACAAGTGGTAACAATAAATGGAGCATTTAGCTGTAAATCATACAGAAGACTTCTTATTCAACATGCATGCGTCAATAATAACAACATACATGTTTATTTGCCCTTTCTTAGACTGACATGTTTAAGAACATGAGGAAAGGGATAAATGATCAAATCCAGTATGACAACAAGACGGAGGAGAGGAAAGAGAGGGTCTACACATATGAGAAAGCCAAAGAAAGGTGAAGAATGCCTGATATTTACTTGCAAACAAACATGTATAACACATGAGTGTTCTTGTTCGTTTTTTTTTTTTTTTTGTTCTGTATTCTGTTGAGTTTCAACCACGTTCTTTCCCACAATTTTAAGGTCTGTCTGACTTCTAAAAATAGAGAGTTGATGCAGTGCGATTCAGGCAGATGAAGTCTTCTAGTAAAATTGTAATTGTATCATTTATACTTTTTGTCTTTAAATACGTTATAATTTTATTTAAAGGTGGGGTAAGCGATTTTTCAAAAACGCTTTAGAAAACTGATTCGGGCCGAATAGGGCATCACTGATTATAATGAGTTCCATAGTATTTTGTCTCGCTGCGCCACTCGCATCCGGTGTAGACATGGTGTAACATTGGTTTTGCTTTGTTTCACAGAACTAATCGTTGCGTACGTGTGTGGGGCGGAGCTATCAAAATAGGGGCAAGACCCTTTTGGGGTAGGGGCGTGTTTGTTTTGGTGATTTCAAATGTCAACATTGGCTACCAGAAATCGCTTACCCCACCTTTAAAGACTTCATCTGCCTGCATCTCACTGCATGATTAAATTAATTTACAATTCTTATTTTTTATTGAATATTGCTGTTTATTATAAATGATTATAAAAATGGATAAAATCAAGTCACAATAGGGAAGAAAGGGTAATTGCATTTCCTGCCTTTTTAAAACTTTTTTAACGTTTTTCTAAATTTCTCTTTAACAACATTTTTGACATTTTTAAGTTTTGATTTATCATTTGTCCACCTTATATTGATTGCAAAGTTGAATTTTCAGCATCATTACTCCAGTTTTCAGTGTCACATGATCATTCAGAAATCATTCTAATATGCCGATTTAATGCTCAAGAAACAGTTTATTGTTATATATGTTGAAAACAGTTGTGCTGCTTAATATTTTTCTGTAAACCATGATGTATTTTTTTCAGGATTGTTTGATGAATAAAAAAAATCACATTTATTATTATTGTCCTCTTTCAGGTTGAAGGCTGCAAACCCCTCCCTTTCCGATCAGTCTGCAGACATTCTGTTAGAGCGAGCGGTCAGAGAAGTTGAGGGAGGTAAGACATACAGCAATTGCACACTTATTCTATGGACCCAGATTTTTCTCACTTTTTCTCTAAATTGCTTCCTTTCTCTTGAAGCATTTGTATTCACCAGAGATTTCAGGATCAACCTGGTGAGCTTTCAGTATATTTATTCATCCCTTTACATTCTAGTTTATTCACGATAACAAGACTTCAGATTTAGTATGACTGTTTGACCCATATTCATCTGTGACAGATCTTCCAAAAACTCATATTATCATATACAGTGGTTTATTCCTTTTTTTGTCATGGTTTCTGCTATACAAATGTTTTGTGTTTAGGAAGGAATGTATAAAAACACACTATACACATCATGATAAATGTTCGTTCCTTCATATTTAAATATCTCTCTTTTTTTGCCAACTGGTGATATTTGGTTTTGTTTCAGAAAAACGTTGTGAATAATAATATGGAACAATGCCTCCACATGATGTCACTAGTTAAAGCCCCAGTGATGATACTGCTGTGAGTTCACAGTTTTTCACAGTTTTCATAATGTTCAGGAGAAGCACTGTGCACATTTAAGCACAATGCTGAAAATTAGAGATGCACCATTATTCAAATTCTTTATAGTACTGAAAAGAAGATAATTATTTTCATGTTATGGCCAGAAACCATAATAGTTCTAAATAATATGTCTAAATAGTTTCAAAATAAAAAACTGAAAATTTAAAAATTTGTCATTTTAAATGTTAAAAGTCAGTTTAGGTATCATAACCTTATAATGTACAGTATGAAAAATATAATGGCCTACAAAAGCATTAAGTCAAATTTAAAATGCCTGAATGTCACTGTATTAGAAAATAAGATATGTATATTTTACTATTGTTATAAACTCATCATATTATCCATACACTATCAGACTGCTTTTGTGTCCTGTGACATACGTTGCCTCACTGTTTCAAAATCAAAGATGTGTCTTTCTTCAGGGCAAAAGACGGCCTGTTCAAAACCTTTATTCTACCTGATGGATATGTTGATATGATTCTGAAGGGCTGGACTGATCAAAAAGTGAGATGTGCGCACATACTCACAAACATAAGTGCAAAATGTCTGTCTGGAATGGTATTATCTAGAAATATCTTTCTCACTCTTCTGCAGGCCACCATTGTTGATGTAGAAGGGGATCATCATATTCACCTCAACAAACCTGAGTCCGTGGCCTCCATAATCACTGATTTTCTTCAGTCACACAGTCCTGACAAAACAGAGAGTGAATCTAACAATAACCAGTCTTCCAAATTATAGCACACACATGCTGATTCAAATAATGAAGTAGTCTGTACTGATTCAAGATACTCATACCATTCACCAGTTCTTGATAATGTGATACTTTAAGCATCACAAACCAATTTAAAATAAAAAATTTTTTCCAAAAGGTGTTTATTAGAAAACGTTCAGAACATTTGTCTTCCATTTTTAACGAGAGGTTTAGTCCCTGCTGTTGGAAATCTCTGTCACAGAGGACACAGGACCTAGGGTGACCATACCGGCTATTTTTATGGGATGCGCCCTAGCCAGGATTTCTATATTGCCTAAAATATCCAGGTTTTGGCTGTTAGCACTGTGCAGATCGATCGTTGTATGACATTATTTCACGAGAGCTATATGCTTATGCTTTCAAATCGCTCTCGCTGTACTTTGGTGTCATACAATGATTGGTGCGCAACTTCAAGTCGAACAAACACGTGCACGTATTTACATCGCTTTGATCGTTCTCACCTTCTTGCGCGATGCGCCACGATTGCTCGATTATGTACAATACCTGCATGTTATTAGGTCAAGCGAATTTGGATGTTTTAGGCAATATAAAAATCCTGGCCAGGATGTGTCCCGTTTAAATGGCACATATGGCCACCCTATACAGTGGACCATGTTATATTGGCAAAATACAAATGCTGCTGACAAACATTGATTATAGTGTTGGAAAAAAAATCGGTTTAGTGCTGAGTCGCTTTTATGCATTACCAGATTTAATCCGCTCAAAGAGAAGCTGGCTATATGTGATGCACATAAAAGGTTTTTAGAAACGTCTGTTAATGTTAATAAGTATTAACTAAAACATCTGTTCATTTTTACTTTTGTTGTGATGAAGAAAAACTAAAGATTAAAGTATATAATAAAATGTGTCATTTGAGTGTTTTTTTTTTTTTGTTTTTTTTTTGTGCAAATATTGGGGCAAATAATAGATCTGTAACTATAAATTCCAAAGCTACAAAAGTATTTAGACAATTAAATCAGGTTTTAAAAGGAATTAATGTACAGTTCAAACTTTTATGGTCATTAAGAATTTATGTTTTTGAAAGGTGCTTTTATGCATATAGTAATAAAAACAGTAATCACAGTATTAAAACAATAATATTGGGAAATATTACTATTTAAATGAACTCCTTTCTGTATTTTATGATATTTTAAAATGATGGCAAAGCTGAATTTTCAGCATCATTACTCCAGTCTTCAGTATCAAATGATCCTTCACAAATCATTCTGATATGCTCATTTGCTGCTCAAGAAACATTATTATCAATACTGAAAAGAGTTGCACTTTTTTCAGAATTGTTAGATGAAGAGAAAGTACAAAAGAACAGCATTAATTTAAAATCTTTTGTAACATTATAAATGCTTTGGCTGTCACTCTTGACCAATTTAATGCATCCTTGCTGTATTAATTAGTTTTATTAAAAAAAAAAAAAACGTACTGACCCCTGACCTACTATATCTCTATATATATATATATATATATATATATTGTGTGCTCGACTGTGTGTTTTTGCATCGTTGTATTTGTGAATGTGCAGATTGCTCTGAATATGTGTCTGTGTGTTTGATTTCCTTCAGGCTTTGCTGAAAGCTGCACATCTTGCATTTGTCTTGCGCTCATATGTAGGTCAGTGCTGCTCAGTCTCGAATGTCAGGCAAAACTATCAATAGCATGATACTCTAAAGACCAACAACTGTGTAATGGGAGCTATTGTGATGAGATTGTATTTGTGTGTGATTGTGTTTATAAATATGCTTTATTTATATTCAGTCAAGCATTGCTCACCTCAAGCTATATAAGAGTCATGTAGCAGCTCCCAAGTTTCTTTGTGTGTGTGTGCATGTTTATGAGGACACAAATTTGTTTTCTGTAAGGGGTAGGTGTAGTGTTGGTGTAGGGCAAAAGAAAATAGAGTTTGTACTGTATAAAAACCATTACACCTATGGAGATTTTAAAGAGATGTTGATGGCCAAACTGTTTTGGTTCCCATTGACTTACAATGTATTTTTTTTTAAATGATGGACGTCAATGGGAACGGAAACTTAGTTACCAACATTCTTCAAAATATCTTCTTCTGTGTTTCCATAAAATTAATATGAATAGTCTCATTACAGATAATGACATGCCAAATTTGATAATGCATATGTTGTAAAATGAGATTTAAAAGCTATGTGAGTATATGAACCATTTTTATGATCCTTTTTGTTATATTTACTGCTTCAATGTTCTAGGTCACTATTCATTATGCAAAAGAACAGCATGAACATTCTGTTAAATTTCTTCTTTTGTGTTCCACAGAAGAAAGTAAGTCATACAGGTTTAAAACCTAAATAATGACAGAACTGTGAACTATCCTTGATGTGTGCGTTGCTGTAGGTTATTTGAACCTTTTGGGGATGTGAAAACATTTATACAAAATAACATTCCTCCTAAAAACTCCCTCGAATTTCCAATGACAATTGCCATGTTCCAGTTTAACTTGAAATTATTAGGAATGTGAGAGCAAGACTGAGAAGAAAGGGTTACAAAAAATTATGTAACTTCTGCTCTGACCCTTTCCTCGTCAGAGATGTCTCCATGGTTACCCCCCTCCCAACTGGAATGGGATGGTACAGCTTTGACAAGGAGAGCACGAAAGCAAGGGTGCGAGAAAAGCCCTCATTCCATAGCATTGAATAAAATAAAATGTCTTTGTCCACATAGCTTCACCAGTGGCTTCGTTGTTCAGCATTTTAATTAGACTATTCTATCTGCTCAGCCTGGGTTTGAGACTTTAAACCCAAAACTACAGCGCCAGTTCAAAGACAATCAAGGAAAGACTGCAGGTATGTAGAGACACATGATACATATGTGCATGTGTGGAAGTGATGTTTAATGGCATGCTGGAGAAGTATGATTCATTTTTTGTGTATTTCATCTAAGTCATTTCATTGTAAACTGTTAAGTATGAGTGACAGTATGGTCATATTTTGATATGGATCATGCAGCATTTTATATACTGCAGTGCACAGGAGCGTTCTCATTTAGAGAATAATGCAACTGTCTCTCTGTTTCCCTCTTTCTGTACTTTTGAGATCACACAATGCCCTGGATGTTTCTGGACTGGTTCGTCCCCGTCTATCTGCTGGTCTCGGTCCTGGTCCTGGCTGGTTTCGGAGCGTGTCTGTATTTTCTGGAGCCGGGTCTTCAGGATGCCCACAAGTGGAGCAACAAGTCACTGAGGCACCAGCCGCTGGCTCCCATAAGGCAAACACACTGTAGAGATGACGACAGCAACACCTTGTTATGATGGGACATGTGGGGACGCTGCAATGAGACGTTTGTGCCAAATCATATATTGATGCCACTTTATCAAAATCCATTGTCTTTTAACAGGGTTTCTGTAGTTATATACAATGATCTGCAATTGGATTACAAGACAAAACAGCATAATACACTGCAGAACTCAATTCATTTATACTTATAAAGATTATTATTTGCATTACATTTTGTAATCTCAACATAATTGGATGTATTCCATGTACTATTTCAAGACTAACTATGAAAACTGCCTCTACTGTAGTGGTTCACAACTAGGGGTCCAGAACCCACTAGGGGACTTAAAATTACTTAAATTAATATATTATTATAAACACAATTAAAGGGATCGTTCACACAAAAAAAAGTTCACACCCTCATGTCGTTCCAAACCTGTAAGACCTCCGTACATCTTCGGAACACTAATTAAATTAAATAATTTTTGATGAATTCTGAGAGCTCTCTGACCCTCCCGTAGACAACAATGTAATTAACACGATCAAGGTCCAGAAACGTAGCAAGGACATCGTTAAAATAATCCATGTGACATCAGGGGTTCAACCCTAATTTTACAAAGCTATGAGAATACTTTTTGTACGCAAAGAAAACAAAAATAACGACTTTATTCAACAATTTGTCTCCTCCGCGTCACCCTATAGCTCCATTTTGGAGAGTATGCACTGAACGTAAATGGCGTATGTGGTGTACACCGTGTGGTGCGGCTGACACAGAACAGCATACGGCGTTAGCGTTCAGTGGATACACTCCAAAATGGAGCTATAGGGTGTCGAATTGTTGAATAAAGTCGTTATTTTTGTTTTCTTTTCATACAAAAATTATACAGTACAAAAAGTATTCTCATAGCTTTGTAAAATTAGGGTTGAACCCCTGATGTCACATGGATTATTTTAACGATGTCCTTGCTACGTTTCTGGACCTTGATCGTGTTAATTACATTGCTGTCTATGGGAGGGTCAGAGAGCTCTCAGAATTCATCACCGTTAGCGTTCAGTGGATACACTCCAAAATGGAGCTATAGGGTGTCGAATTGTTGAATAAAGTTGTTATTATTGTTTTCTTTTCATACAAAAATTATACAGTACAAAAAGTATTCTCATAGCTTTGTAAAATTAGGGTTGAACCCCTGATGTCACATGGATTATTTTAACGATGTCCTTGCTACGTTTCTGGACCTTGATCGTGTTAATTACATTGCTGTCTATGGGAGGGTCAGAGAGCTCTCAGAATTCATCAAAAATATTTTAAATTGTGTTCCGAAGATGAACGGTGTTCTGGTCTTATGGGTTTGGAAGGACACGAGGGTGAGTAATTGATGACAATTTTTATTTTTGGTTGAACCATCCCTTTAATAGTGATGTATTAAAATAACATTGAATTATTACAAATAAAGTATTAATTTAACAAAAACAAAGTATTAATATTAATCTAACTTTTAAAAAATATATTCTTCTTTTTTCCCCCATCTCAGTAACTATTGTTTCTGGTTGTTTCCTAGTTTCTGTGTATACTGGAATAATTATTTACTTTAATTTGCTTTGAAAAAAATTGTGTTGGACAATGGGGGTATTTGTGTCTAAAGCTTGAGAACTGGGATCATAGTATCATATGTAACCGTTATCCAGTGATGCTTCCCACACAACCTCCCACACAAGTTAGCATCAAAGTAAATTCTGGTGACATTTGGCCAAACTGGAGGAACAACCTTGACTTCTGTGTGAAGGGGGTATTGTGTGAAAACACATTACATACAATGAACAAACAAGAGGGAATGTTTCCAGGTCATGACGGTCATGTTCTGGGTGGCATTTTAGAACATGCCTGAAAAATCTGGAAAGCCCATCTCCCAAGATACATGCAGTATACTGTGAATTAAAGAGTAAAGTAGGGAACTCAAACTACTCGGCATGCTATTTGTCATTAGGCATCAAATAATGGTAGAGTGTTCAAGACTTTTATGAATACCGACTAGATTTTAGTTGTATCATCTGTAGTAGATGTTTTAACTTTTGCAATGTCCTTAAGATACAAAAAACACACTGTTCAAATTGTCTTTTTTTGTGGGCTCTTTCTTTTCTGAAGCCCTGGAAGTGTTTATTAGTAGTTTTAGTAGTTATTTTCATGTGCCAGTAGGTTTGTCACTTTGGTCTGATTCACCAATTTCATCAACAAAAAATGCAATTGTCCCTTTAAATTTGGGTTAAAATGGTGTTAAGCTGTTGGTTATAATCATACTTTGGACAATCATATATAATAATGGCAATTGTAATAAAGTGGATAATTGAATAATCAGTTGCAGCATATTTTTTCCCTCTTGGAAATATTACTGTATCATATTAAACACCAAACTGGTGAAGAAATACTTCTCTTCTGCATGTTTTCACTTGATTTAGGAGTTTCACAAATTCTGCCATTTAGCGAGTATGATGTGAAGAGAGTGGGTGAATGAGACAGTGGAGCTTCAGATCAGAAGAATGGAGGGAATGTAAGTCTAGTTCCCACCATTTCTTGATGCACTCTTCCCCCTTCATTCTCTCGCTTCTCTCTTCTAGTAAACAGACCACAGGATCACAGGTCAGTCATATTACATAGCTTCAGAATTTGATGTACTCACTATATGCTTTAGTAGAAAAATCAACCCCTTTTTATGTGTATTCAGTGAAATATTTGTCTTTGGAATCAATTTTACCTACATATTCTGTCTATGTTCTTTTTATTTACAGTGAAATCTCAAACTTTTGCTCACTTTTTTTTTATGAATTGTTATAGGCTGTGTTATGTACTGCAATGAACCCAAGGGACCTAGATCAATCTGGAAACATGTTACCTATTGGATCTCCCCTCAACTCCCCCTTTCTGTCCTCAG
The DNA here is from genome assembly GCF_001515645.1 of Sinocyclocheilus grahami. NCBI lineage: Eukaryota > Metazoa > Chordata > Actinopteri > Cypriniformes > Cyprinidae > Sinocyclocheilus > Sinocyclocheilus grahami. Next base: position 698,036 of record NW_015505974.1, on the reverse strand, counting down.
CAAGACTCTCCCCATGTCTTATCCCTCTTTCTCCTTTCCGTCTGTCACGGTGCGTGCGGGGAGATGAAGCGAGGACTCAATCGCTGGAGAAAGGGCACTTTATTTTAGTCATAAAAAATGAAACAAAAACAAACTCAAACCACCCCGAGGGGGAAAAACAGACAGGCAGAGCTAAAGCTGCACACATGCAGACACGAAACACACACAATGAGAAATGACGGATCAGCACAGGACGGCAGACACAAGGAGAATAAATAGGAACCAAACGAGGGAGACACAGGTGGAGCAACTAAAACAATAACGAGGTAACAAGAGGGGAGGGGCCAGACAATAGACAGGAGAGAGCACATGGCAACAGACAAACACAACACAAGCCATGTGCTCCCAGAACACAGTCATCTGGTGGCCCTCCTGGGCACACCGGCTGAAGACTGTGACAGAACCCCCCCCTTAAGGAGCGGATTCCAGACGCTCCACGAGCAATCCCGGAGGGAGGCGGAACGGAGGTGGTTGCTAAAAATTTTCCAGGATAGTAGAATAGCATACATGAGTTTCAGATAAAACCATGTTACTTGGTGACTCATAATATACAAATCAGTGGCTGCCATCACTTTAAGATTCACAAAAAGCAAGTAGAGTCCTCCCTCTCTGTTGTAAACAACAATGCTGTCAATTCATGCGTGATTTTGCTAAAGTGTATATGTTGTCTTGTCACAGAAACCGTTTTTTTGCACAGACTGATCCTTTTGCTTCATAAGACCTTAAAATATTTCAAGAGGACATTCCAATCAACCAATCCCATTAAGGCAGTGTGAGGCTTCATTAAAGGAGCAGTTCTCCCTGAGATATTAATTCTGTCATCATTTAGATACCATCATGTCATTTCAAACACTTTCTTTCGAACATATTAAGAGATATTAAGTAGGATGTTCATGCTTCTCTTTACCACACAGTGAAAGTAAGTAGTAGCCAAAGGTATACTGAACATATACTGTACATCATTTTTTTAAATGCACAATTGTGTTGAAATTTTATATTTTTGATAATATGGTTATCACTGTCAGTCATCTCAGATTTTGTGAATGATAATTTAGTTTATTCACTTTTGCATTTAAATGCACCTGCATTAAAAATAAAGGTTTCATGTGTTTTCTGCGGAATAAAATGTATTATTATTTTTAATTTTTTGGTTGTTTGGCTCTGCATGTTTGTGTAGCCAAATGTAGCACCGATGAACACATGGAAATCTAAAAAAGATAATCTGAGCAGGGGAAGTCGTTGTTTGTAGTAATTGGAAACATTGATATTTTTTAATTAATAATGTTACACAAGCTGACAAGTTGTAAGCTCTGAACCTCTGTGTATGAAACATATTCAAAGCTTTAGAGAGCTGAAAATGTTGTTAATTTGGCGACACATCCTTGAAAATAAAATTCAGCAAAGCACTGCAATGAAATGACCCTTTACAATAGATAACATGGTTACACTTTATTTTGATAGTCCACTTTAGACATTCTATTAACTATAAGTAACTTTGTAACTACATGTCAACTCTCATTAATTTGCAACTACATGTCTACTAACTCTCAGAGTAGACTGTTAGGGTAGGTTTAGGGTTTGTAGAATAAGTTGACAAAGAAAGTGTTAGAAGATATTAAGCAGACAGTCTACTAATACTCTACTAACTGCTAGTTGACATTTAGTTGCAAAGTTACTTACTCTTAATAGAATGTCTAAAGTGGACTATCGAAATAAAGTGTTACCGATAACATTATATAACGAACTCACGCTACAGTTTGAAATTTGCATGGTTACCTGAAATAATCCTTTTCTGAGTCTGATGTTACAAAGCGGCCCATTAGAATATCAATAAAATAATTCCCGCCTTCAGAAATTAGAATGGTTGGGGGGTGGGAAGGGGTGAGAATGCTTGGTTGGTTGAGTACATCAGACGAGACGACGAAGAAGAAGTGCTGCTGCAGAGATCAGAGAAAACGAAGAAGAAGAGCTGCTGTGCTGTAGCGTTTCGGCATGAGGCGGACGCACACTGGACGAGAAGCGTAGCGCCGTGTCTAGAACAATTCTTACAAGTACAACACGACGTAGCTGGGCGCTGCTGACAGATGCCGAACGGTGCCGCCGGTGTGTGTACACTCATAGAAAATAATGTGTTCGAACTTTAAAGACGTGGTGCGACGCAATGCTGCACTTCTCGTCCAGTGTGCAACTGCCTGAAACGCTGTTTTTTTCACATCCGTGCCCAAACGTCTCTGTTTGGGCTTCCGAAAGTGGATGATGTCAGGAAACAGTGGTTGCAGTTTATTTTTAACTCTGTTCCTGAGCATTATAACCCCGATTTGCTATTGTCTGCTGCGCGTTTTACCGAGGACAGCTTCCACAACATGAGGGAGTACAGTGCCAGATTCGCTAAAAAGCTTTTGTTGAAAGACGGAGCAAGGGGCGTGGCAGTACTGAAACACCGTGTAAGCTGTTCGCCAGTCACAACGCACTGGGATAGCAAACCATTCAGAATACATTTTGTTTTTTGGAAGGCGAACCTTCATCAAACCCAGAACTAATTGAGCCGTTTGTGCCAGGCTTGGGAGAAAGGTACTTTAATAATGTAAATTATGTGAAAAAGAATGCGTTTTTCGAACCACCAAGCATGAGAGCATGTTCTAGTACACCCCCAAAACAAAATCAAGACTTTGTAAAAGAGCATAATAGGACCCCTTTAAAACTGTGCATGCATGTAATATATTTTATATGAGTCACATTTAAGAACATGTCTCTGAAATGGTTTTCAAAACTGTCCTGGAGCACCCCACCCTCATCTAACACACACGATTTAACTCGTCAGCTCATTAATAGAGAGGTCAAAAGAGTTGGGTTCATAATGGGTTTATGTTAAGATTGTTTTAAGTTCACTTAAATTATAAGTATTTTTTAAAGTCTAATACATGTTAAAATTGATAGCTCTGAATTATACTGTAATGTTGAATGGCTAGTCATGTTTAACAGTCAATTGTTAAAATTAGGGGGGGGGGTGTTATATTGGTATCATTGATACTGGCCTTCAGTCATAAAAAAAGATGCCAATAAACAAATATTTAAAAAATATACTGTCTTTATGTTATTTGTACAGTCATTTGAAGACTGAATGTGAAATTATTGTAATATAAAAGTATATTTAAAAACTTAATATTAGGTAAGATTAATCGCAAGTGTAGGTAGACCTCATTAAGAAACATGAACAGGCGTATAGTATTATTTTAGATGTCATAGGAATGATGTTTACCACGACACTGACAGTGAATAAAACAGCCCACTCATGCTGCAAGAAACCATTAGGTCTTCTTGAGTGGAGGAGGGGATGTACAGTATATGCATAGCTGTTATCAGAATCAGAATCAGAATGAACTTTATTGCCAGGTATGTTTACACACACGAGGAATAAATTTAGTGACAGAAGCTCCACAGTGCAACAGAATGACAGTGACAAGACAGGACACAGATAATATAAAGAATAATATACAAATATACAAAATAGACAATGTACAAAATAGCAAAAACACAATATATAATATAGACAATTATATGTACAGGTATGGTATGTGAAAATTTGAAATGTAAAACAATATATGTGTTAAATAAATAAATGTATAATAGTGTTGTGTGTTCCATGTATATTGTCAAGTGTTCATAAGATGGATTGCCTGAGGGAAGAAACTGTTCCTGTGTCTGGCCATTCTGATGCACAGTGCTCTGTAGCGTCGACCAGATGGCTACAGTCCAAAGAGGGAGTGTGCTGGATGTGATGGGTCCAGAGTGATTTTGCTAGCCCTTTTGCTCACTCTGGATGAGTACAGGTCTTGGAGAGTAGGGAGGGTTGTACCAATGATTCGCTCAGCAGTCCGGACTATCCGATGTAGTCTTCTGAGGTCAGATTTGGTAGCTGAGCTGAACCTGACAGTTATTGAAGTGCAGAGGATGGATTCAATGATTCAAATTCCTCAGCTGGCAAAGGAAGTACAACCTCTGCTATGCCTTTTTAACAATGGACTCAATGTGAGTGTCCCACTTCAGGTCCTGAGAGATTGTCGTGCCCAGGAACCTGAATGTCTCCACTGTTGTTACAGTGCTGTCCATGATGGTGAGTGGGGGGAGAGCACGGGGGTTTTTAGAGGTGCATTCATTGGTGTAGAAGGAGAAGAGCAGTGGGGAGAGGACGGGGTGCTGGATGAGAATTTTCCTAGCTTTACTAGCTGCTGCCTGTCTGTCAGGAAGCTGGTGATCCACTGACAGACAGAGGTGGGCACGGATAGCTGAGTTAGTTTGGACAGGAGGAGGGTTGGAATGATGGTGTTGAAAGCCGAGGTGAAATCCACAAACAGGATCCTCACATAAGACCCTGGTCTGTCCAGATGCTGCAGGATGTAGTGCAGTCCCATGTTGACTGTGTCATCGACAGACCTGTTTGCTCTGTAGGCAAACTGCAGGGGGTCCAGTGATGTCCTTCAGATAAGCCAAAACCATTCTTTCAAATGATTTCATGGCCACAGACATTAAAGCCACAGGTCTGTAGTCATTAAATCCAGTAATTTTGGGTTTATTTGGGAAGGGGAGATGATGGTGGAGCGTTTGAAGCATGAGGGGACTTCGCACAGCTCCAGTGTTCTGTTGAAGATCTGTGTGAAATGGGAGTCATCTGGTCAGCACAAGTTTTCAGACAGGCTGGTGTCACATCATCTAGACCTGGTGCCTTCCTTCTCTTGTTCTTTCTGAAGACCTGACGCACATCATCTTCACTGATCTGAAGTGCAGGAGTGGGGGAGAGGGGGGTTGCAGGAGGTGTGAATGGTGTTTTTTCAAACCTGCAGTAAAACTCGTTCAGATCGTCTGTCAGTTGTTAATTCTCCACAGTGCTGGGGGATGGTCTCTTGTAATTGGTGATGTCTTTCAGACCTTTCCACAATGAAGCAGGGTCACAGGAAGATAACTGGTTCCTTAGCTTTCCAGAATAATTCCTTTTTGCCACTCTGATCTCCTTTTCCAGTGTGTATTTGGCCTGTTTATACAAGACTCTGTCCCCATTCCTGCGAGCATCTTCTTTGGCCTGATGGAGCTGTCTGAGTTTTGCAGTGAACCATGGATTGTCATTGTTGTAGGTTAACCCTTTCAGTGGTGAGTTTAAAATATTCTAGCTGCCCCCCAGAGTGAGTTTTTTTAAGGTGACCTTTATTTTAGAACGTTTCCCCTTACTGTTTCCATGGCGACACGTCATGATTGTCATGTGACACACCGCGGCCACAATAACACTGTATGACAGATGGATCACTTTTATTTCGCTTTTCCTTTTTTATTAAATATATTCACAAACTTGCATACCATGTCATGAACAATCTGATATTCCGATTCACAAATATGTGTAAATGAGTGTGTTTTGTCGTTTAAAAACCTTTCTAAATGATTTTGATCGTGATCTGTATGTGAGATGGGCACCGCCATCTTTGTTCGCGCTGGAGTTCAGAGAGTCCTGTCAGTCGGATTTACAGCACGTGAATTCACCAGTTTCTCCTGAAATACTAAGTAATAAGTGGCCAGTGAACTGGGTGAAGAATAGAGTGAACTTTATAGTTACTTACACTATGTGTATCTGATATGAATAAAACACATCTGCAAATTAAATTTGAATGGTTTGTTATTGTTGCTTCCATAGACATATCTGTGTATTTTACAAACTCTAAATGTATTGTTTTACTAGTACTTATGTGTATTTAAATGTCTGAAACCTAAAACACACGGGTGGTTATATATCTGGTTAAAAACACTGCATAGTTGTGATAATATGACAAGCACAGTGCACTTCTCCCTCTGGCTCAGCGCTAGCTAAAGCGCAAAAGCACAGTTTGAATTTTGCAGTTATGTGACGTCACTGAACGTTCTAAATCCCATATGTGGGACCGTACTCCCAGGGGCATGGAAATAAAAATTCCATATGTGGGACCGTACCGCTCAAAGGGTTAAATGAGTCCTGGTAGGAATGCACATGTCTTCACAGAAAATGATATATGAAGCTACAGTCTCTGTGAGCTCGTCCAGATCGGTGGCAGCAGCTTCAAAAACACTCCAATCAGTGCAGTCGAAGCAGGCTTGTAAATCCCGCTCTGCTTCATTAGTCCATCTTTTTACAGTCCTTAATACAGGTTTAGCTGATTTCAGTTTCTGCCTGTAGGTTGGTATAAGATGAACCAAACAGTGATCAGAGAGCCCAAAGCTGCCCGTGGGACAGAGTGATATGCATCCTTTATTGTGGTGTAACAGTGATCCAATATATTGCTGTCTCTGGTGGGGCATGTAACATGTTGTCTATATTTTGGTAGTTCACGGGAGAGATTTGCTTTATTAAAGTCCCAGAGAATGAATAAAGCAGGGTCTGGGTGTTGTTGCTCTGTCTCTGTGATCAGATCAGCGAGTTCCTGTAAAGCCAGGCTCACATGCGCTTGTGGAGGAATGTAAACACTCACGAGAATGAATGAGTGAAACTCCCGTGGGGAGTAGAAAGGCTTACAGTTAATGAAGAGCACTTCTAGATCGGGACAGCACATCGTTTTTAACACAGTTACATCTGTACACCACCTCTCATTGATGTAAAAGCACGTCCCGCCACCGCAATTTCCCCTTTGATTCTGCATCGCGGTCTGCTCTGAACAGCTGGAAGCTTGGCAGATGTAGCGCTGGAATGGCGTCATTCAGCCAGGTTTCCTTAAAACACAGAGCAGCAGAGTTTGAAAAATCCTTGTTTGTCCGGGAGAGCAAAATAAGTTTGTCCGTTTTGTGGGGTAACAGAACATAGATTCACCAGATGGATGCTAGGCAACAGCATTCGAAATCCGCACTGTCTGAGCTACACGAGTGCGCCAGCTCGTTTCCCCCATCTGCGCGTCCTGAAGCGTTTGATCAGCGCCACTGCTCCACCAACTACAATGTTCAGCAAAACGTCTGAATAATCGAAATACAGTAGAAGATTTTGTGGTGTGTTCTGCCGAATGCTCAGCAGTACATCCCTGGCAAAACTGACCGCGTTTGAGAAACAAAAGGCAGGAAAAACGAACAAAAACATTATAAACACTGGAGAGCCAAGCACTGAGGCGGCCGTCTGCATGCCGTCTGAGTGCCATCTTGTTCATCACTTTATATTTACACTGTAAAAACACTGGGAATTTACAGTATTTTCCTGAGTACTTAGCTATACTTAGCTATAGTTTCACTGTATTTTTTTACAGTAGTACAACACAAGAACAGTGAACAAGAACCATCATGTCATCATCAATAATCTGATATACTCATAAATCCTAATTAGTGCTTGTTTCATATGTAGATTCAGTCACATTCAACAGCTGTTGAATAAGTGTTGCATCCACATTCACAAAAAAATTATAAAATACATAAATAATCAAATAAATAAAATAAAATAAAAATAAATAAATTATTTTGTGAGACCCAAGAACATTAAATTGGAACCGGTCCTGAATAAGAACCCTACCATAATTATCCCACAGCACAATGTGGGTATTATTTTATAGTAGACCTGATTAATTGAACAGTAAAATAAATTATATATATATATATATATATATATATATATATATATATATATATATATATATATATATATATATAAGCTCAAATTTGGAGGAGCCAGCCGTCTTCATCTTGACACCGTGTCACTCCTGGATAATCGAAAAAGAGGCGGGAGCTGGTTGCTGAAACCACGCCCACTCGACGGCAATCCACCTGTCACTCAATTGACCACGCCCTTAATTATGCAGAATTTTAAGGCTTAATATAATTTAAAAATAGTTATAAAAAAAATTCACCCCCCTCACAGTTGTCATGAAGGGCAAAATTAGCTATATAGACCAAAACCACTTTTTGTACCAGGCTGTATACATATTTTATTTCTGCTGTAAAGTTGGGCATTTTAACATGGGGAGTCTATGGGACTTACTCCCTTTTGGAGCCAGCCTCTAGCGGTCAGTCGATGAATTGCAGTTTTAGTCACTTCCTTGTTGGTTTCCCGAAAGAGACCAGAAGGTTGCCGCTTGGGACCAAACCAAATCTCCAGGTTCTCTTATGAGAAACTGGCTGAAAAACATGTGCACCCCTGGTTATAATCTCCTCCCTCAAAGCTCTAGTCGAAATTCAGTGAGTTAAGTTTTGCGCTTTCTCACCCGCTGCTCTCCTGACATTTTCACATCTAGTGATTTAGTCACGGAATGCCAGGAGAAAACAAAATTAGATCCAAGTGCAGTAAGTTTATTAAAATAACAAATAATCCAAAACTAGGCAAAAGGTAAATTCAAAACACAGGGAACAGAAAACACGACGTAACTCAAACAATACTGCAGCAAAGACAGACAGTGAGAGCATGGTATAAGTAGTGATGAAATGATGAGTAAATTGCCAACAGGTGATAATGATCTGAACAAAACCACAAAGCAAAGGACTATGGGAAACGGAGTTCAAAACATGCAACAGAAACAGGAAGAGCGCCCTCAAGTGGCCAATCCAGGGCACCACAACCAGACACTGTGACATTACCCCCCCTCTACGGAGTGGATACCAGACGCTCCACCAGAACACACAAAAGTTCAGGAGGGAGGAGGAATTGAGGCGGACCAGGGGGAGGGACGGCGGGCCAGGACCATACAATGGAAGGGGGCCAGAGGACAGAGATAGACCAGGGCATGAGCACAGAACCGGCAGGGTGAAAGGCCAAGGTGGGGCCAGCAGGATGAACCAGCAAGGCCCCAACCACACAGGAACCCGAGCAGATAAACAGGATGGAGCCGGAGGAATGAGCCAGTGAGGCTCCTGCCAAACAGGAACCAAGGCGGGCAACCAGAGCAGAGCTGGAATCCTGCCAGGCAACACTGGTGGGACAAAAAACCCTCTCAGCGACTCAAGGAAAACTGTAAACAAGAGCAGAGAGAGTTTAGTACCAGCCTCGATGGCTGCAACAGGACAGGCCGATTGATCCACAACGGTCCCTGTGAGCTCCCAGACTGGAGTGAATTCCATAATGAGCTCTGAGAGCTCCTGAACTGGAACAGGCTCCGAATTGGACCTTATGTGCTCCCGGACCGGAGCGGGCTCTGGAGTGGGCTCAGAGGGCTCTTGGACTGGAGCGGGCTCTGGAATAGATCTTGTAAGCTCCCAGATTGGAGCGGGCTCTGGAGTGGACTCTACTGTCCTCCTACTCACCCTCCACCGCTTAGTGGGAGTCTGAAGGGTAGAGGTGGTGAGAAAATCCCTACGGAAGGGTTCTGATTGGCCCGGTATTGCCCACTGACTTCGACCATGGAGATACTTGACGAAGCCCCAGAAGTCTAGAATATCGAGTCCTTCCAGCTCCCACTCGGGCAAAGGATCATCCAGACAGACATTAAGGAAGTCCTTAAGTGCAGCCTCATTATAATTCAGCCCCACCGTAAACGTCCAAGAAGTCTGGACAAAACCACCAACCTCCATTCCCTGCTGCCTCAGAGCCATCAGAGAACGGTGTCAAGCCACTCGCTCCTTCCCTGTGGCAGGAGGGGGAATCTGAATGTCAATGTCCCAATGAAGGCAAAATCAAAACAAACTGCTGGATCTTGTACTGGCTGCAGTATTCTGTCACGGAATGCCAGGAGAAAACAAAATTAGATCCAAGTGCAGTAAATTTATTAAAATAACAAATAATCCAAAACAGAACAAAAACTAGGCAAAAGGTAAATTCAAAACACAGGGAACAGAAAACACGACATAACTCAAACAATACTGCAGCAAAGACAGACAGTGAGAGCATGGTATAAGTAATGATGAAATTATGAGTAAATTGCCAACAGGTGATAATGATCAGAACAAAACGACAAAGCAAAGGACTATGGGAAATGGAGTTCAAAACATCTAACACAGAAACAGGAAGAGTGCCCTCAAGTGGCCAGTCCAGGGCACCACAACCAGACACTGTGACAATTAGCTTAGGGTTTATTTCGACCAAAATTAGAGTCGATGATTGCTGGAACTGCGGAAAGACAAATCCAGACCGTTTTGGCGAGTTTGAACGAAGCTTGCTTTACTATGGTATGCGAGGTAAAATTACCCTTTTTGTCAATGGAGTCTGCTGGGTTTGAAGCGATTGATAAAAGCAGTTTGAGTTTAAACAAAAGGGATATTACATTAAAACAATAATCTTTCTCTAGGAATCACTCTTATAATATTTTCCGATTCGAGCCTGTCACTGACAAAAATAAACACATTTTTAGACATAACATTTACGGTGCGCAAAAATATATAACTAAATTAGTAGTTATATAACTACTAGGCCCGGTTTCACAAACGGGGCTTAGCTGAAGCAAGAACTAGGCCTTAGTTAAATTAAGATAATTAAGCAACTTTTACAAAAATGCCTTAGAAGAAAACATTGCAGGTGTGCATTTTGACACAGAACAATGACACTGACATATTTTAAGATATGTCAGAGCAAGATATTTTCAGTTGAGACAGCACAAACATGAATTTTAGTCAGGGACTAGCTTAAGCCTTGTCTGTGAAACCAGGGGCTAGACTAATATTATTATATTAGTCCGCTTCACGACTGATGGCAGCATCAGTCGCGGTAAATAACTGTACTGGACATCTTTAATTAGTCACTTACTTAGACATGGTTGAGAAATACAGTTTCATTTGCGATGTAAATGTGGTTTTGGGTCAGAGATATTGGTAACGTTACCAGGTTATTAACTATTTAGGCGGGAGACCAGTTCTGTAGCACGGTGATTGATAAAAATGATGATAATAAAACATATGATTAGTGGTCATTTTATCAGTTACTAATGATCTATCAGACAACAAAGATAAGTAAAATGCATGCCAAAATCTTCAGCAATGTTAAGCATAATATGATTTTTTTAAATTGTTGGAGTGTATGAAATACACATGTAACGTTATAGGCAACAGTCTATGTGATTTTAGCCCATACATCGTCAACAAGTAGGCTAACACATTATTGAATCAAATGTACTTGATTTGTCCACTTGTCTTTGCACCCTGGGAATGGCACTGCTGTCACAAGGTAGTTTTTTGTAAGTATTATTTAAAGTAATTTCATTTGTATTTACAGTTGAAGTCGAAGAAAACTGTACAGTACAGTTGAAGAAAAGTTTACATACACATTGCATAATTTGCAAAATATTAATTATTTTACCAAAATAAGAGGGATCATACAAAGTGCATGATATTGTTTATTTAGTATTTATCTGATTAAGAAATTTCACATTAAAGTTATTTACATATAGTCCACAAGATAAAATAATAGTTGAATTTATAAAAATGACGCGGTTCAAAAGTAATTCCTAATAATGTGTTCTTACCTGAATGATCCACAGCTGTGTTTTCTTGTTTAGTGATAGTTGTTCATAAGTTCCTTGTTTGTCCTGAACAAACAAGGGACTCATGAACAACTATCACTAAAAAAAAAGCTCATTCAGGTAAAAACACAATATTAAGAATCCCGTGTATTCAAACTTATACTTATCTTATTCAGAAATATCATATTCAGGTCAGTACTAAATAAACAATAACATGAATTTTGTAGGATCCCTCGTATTTTGGTAAAATAATTAACATTTTGTAGATTCTGCAAGGTGTATGTAAACTTTTGACTTCAACTGTATTTATTTATTATTCATCTATGCAGCAGAATTTTCATTCACTATTTTCCCCATGCTGTCTGTTCATCTTTATTGGTGCTGTGGATAACAGGTTTTGTCTTTGTGTGTGTGTTTCATGACTGTGATTCAGTTTCACCACTGATGGGAAGAAATGTACTGGCAGACAGCGAGTGAGCAGAAGATCAGGACAGTGGTGCAGAGTGATGGCCATCAACCCTGCATGTCAACATCTTCATTCAGTCCATACTGATGTTTAAATGGAGGACTTAACAGAGAGGGTCAGTGGCCTGTTTGCCACCACCCACATGCCCTATATTTAGGGGCTATGGTTTTGAGACACTTCTTGTTGTTTTTGCTCATTTTTAAGATAGTTTTAAAATATATCAAGTTCTCTCTTAGGACAGTGATTCCCAATCCAGCCCTCAAGATGCATGTGTTTGTTTCATTTATATTCTTGAACACTTAAAATGCTTTCATGGCTGTAAATTGTTGATGCACTGTACTCTGGGTAGCAAACACAGTACTAAAATATTTTTAAATGTTTTAATAAAAATACATTTGTAAATATGTTTGGATTGCCTTTTGATTTGTAATGTTATTCTGAAGTATAGTAGTATCACAATTTTACTAACTATATGTATGTACTATTCCAACCACACACACACACACACACACACACAGTATATATATATATATATATATATATATATATATATATATATTACACAGAATACAGTAGAAACAAAATTATAAGTAAAAATGCAAAATGTACAAAATTATGTAAAAATACTGTACAATACTGTTTTGTAGTTATACAGTACACTGTTCTACATACCGTACATTTGCATTACAGTACATTGCTGTAAAACCAAAATACAGCAACTTACTGGCAACTGTGCTGCCAGTAACTTACTATAAAAATACAGGAAGATTTTGTAACAGTGAGGGTGCAACACACTTAAGTGTGCAAAACGTAATCCAATAAGATAGCGTACATCAGAACATACATTCACTTTCCATGAAGAGGGTACCAAACGGGGCCCGAAACTCTTAAATAATAAATTGCATAGCATTTTCTTGTTCAACAAATAGTGAAAAAAAAGCTATTCACCTTCAGAAAACCTGTCATATTAAATATTATAGGTTTATTGTTTTTATTTTTTATTGTATGAATTCAACATTTTCAAATTTTTTTTTTGTTTGTTTACTATTGTCAAGAAGATTCAGTTCTCTGAGGTGGGAAAAGCCAAAATCACCATTTGTATGAGTTTGTTTAAAGCATCATGTTTTCGCACATATAATCACAGCCTAATTGGCACATCAGTTTGCCTCCATTTTAAAATATATAGTGTAATTTAATTATTCAGTTTGTGCTACATTGTTGTCCTTAGATTTATGATGTGCGTTCAATTATTATAGCACTGTTAATTAGAAAGACAGGATATGTGTATTGTTTCCTGAATACTTTTACACAGAAGTGATGAACTCTAAATGCAGTACTGAGAGTCAGTTTACAAGCACATTCAGTAGATTTTAAGTGCACAATAGGACATAATTGTCATAGGGGAATTCACAAAAAGGCCCTTAGGCACTATTTGAACAGCTAATAGAGCAAGAAGATAATTGTTTCTCAGGATACAATTTACAAAAAGATATTTACATGCTCCTCCATAATAAAACTCAAACATTCGAAGTTTGGAGATTTGGCGTAAGGGAGTTTCTGTCAGATGAACCCAGAAGAAAGCTATCCATTAGTATTCCCATTTATTTAAATATATTTCCTTGCTCATGTTCTTTCCAGATATTTTTTTTTCTTTGCTGTAAATACCACGCGATCAATCACAGTAATATGACTAAATGAAATGCTAATAATTCTACTGCAGTAAAGTAATTTAAATTTGCAGAGACTGTAAATCAGAATCACACCAAACACTTCTGACAGTCAAAGGAGAAGAGAACAATTTTATTTGAAAGTGATTATAAATGATGACGTAAGTGACATAAGCCAACAGTTTCTAATTGTAATAACACAAACATATTTGTTATTCATAGTTGTTATTCATTTACCTTGGAGCAAATGTAGGTGTAATGCTAGGAGCTGAGCAAATGCGAGATGAGGCGGATCTAGTGATGGGCACGTTCGAAACACTGCTTCATGAAGCTTCGAAACATTTGCAAATCTTTTGTTTCGAATCAGTGTTTTGGAGCGCATATCAAACCGGCCAGGTCACGTGATTTTAGCAAACGAAGCTTCGTTACGTCACACTGTTTCGAAACGTTTCGAAACTCTGATGTTTCACCACTAGGGGGTGTTGATCTCAAAGTGAACCCATGAACCACTTCTGGTTGCCCAGATAATCACGTGACATGAAATTCCACTACATTTTACAATAAAAAATAAAGAATTCAGGGCCAGATGTTGTGGGTTAAACAAAGGATAACTTCCCTTTAACACAGATGGCTATATAGTTTACAAAATGTGTAAAAACATTCAGTACTTTCAACCTACAAATCACATCATACCTTAAAAATAACAAAATTATCTTACGATAGAATTAAATCCACCTCCTTCTCCTGACTGATAACACTACTCTTGCCTGCTGGTTTTTATAGACAGCTCTAATGAAAACACTTAATTAAATTAATTTCTTAAATCAATTAATTCATTCAATAATTAATTTAGTTCATTGTGTTAAGGGTTGGATTATACTTAAAACACATAACACAAGCACTGATATTTAATAGTATATAAGTGTTTATTATTTATTTAAAAAAATGGTATTTCTAAAAACATTTCCGTTTGTTTTAGTTTTCGTTAAGTTTGGTCTGAGTTCTTGATGCTTTTAAAACTTTTTAACCAGCTGGTGTCACCAGCATGTGCTGTTTCAAGTGCTTCGAAACATCGAATAATTTTTTGAAGCAATTGGTTCAATTGATTCAATGCTTCGAAAAGCTTAGTTTCTCCCATCACTAGGTGGATCCACATACAACAAAACACAGGAGCACAAGAGAACAGGAAACCACAAGTTGGGAACAAGGAACATGAGCATCTACAGGGCACACAACAACGACTAACAAGCACTGAGTTTTCGGATGCAGCCAATGGCAACACATATTGGGTAACTAGGAGGTGAGCACATAAACAATGGGAATGGAAAAAATTCAACTTAAAAGTCTGTAGCGAATCAGCTCAAAGGGGAAATATGAATAACTAATTATAACTAGTTATAATTAATTATAAATATTTAGATCCACTGTAAGTATTTACTTGACATCTCAGTGTCAACTGTCTGTCAATTCTAAGAACATCAATTTCGTGGTTAAGGAAAATAACTTTCTTACTGTACAATACTACTCAGAGCATGTAGCAAACATCTGCATGATTAGGGACTCCAGTTATGAGCAAACAATTAACAACCTCAAATGTGATACAAGTAAGACTTTATTAACTACATAAGCACTTAAACTAGTCTAAAACACACACACACACACATACAGTTGGCATAGGAAAAGTGGTTAAAGCTTAAGCAGTAAAGAGAAGAGAAATAAAGACATGAAGCTATGGTACAATTTGATATTCAGCAGATCTACAGCCTGAAGGAAACATCAGTTTCCTAGTTCAAACACACCTTTGTAAAAAGTGCAACTGATACTTAATGTATCAATTAATAAGACTAAGTTTGATACTTGCACGTCTTGTCTGTCTGAAAGAGAGTCCTGATGCAATCTAAAGGCTCAAGTTGATCTTTGTTGAAGCTGGTTGATGCCTGGCACATGCTTGGGTAACTAGGTTAGGTAACTTAGGTTGGGTTCTTGAGGAATAGTTCTAGCTCACATCCTCATTTTCTCAGAAACTAACGGAACCGCAGACAGGGCTATATGTTGGAGCCCACTGGGCACGGCCACACCAGCTCAGGCTCTCCACATGGGCAGCAATCAGGAGATTTAGCAGAAGACCTGGGCGGAACTGTGCGTGAGCCCTTTAAAGTCTGAGATGAGTCACGCCTCTCAGGATGGGCTTGTCCAATGAGAAAGGCTGAATTTCCAAGCGGGAAGTTGGAAATACTGGGGGGTTTTATGACCCTTTGTCTGAGAGCATGGTTATTTGCATATGGAACTGGATTGGATGTTGATATGCAAACTATTAAAGATTCTTAGAACACTAACATGTTGCATAGGTATCCACATATTATATACACTCTCAATTAGGTCATCCGAAGACGAATTCATAGAGGCCAAACATGGTATAGGGTGAGTTTACATTAACTAGTGATCTGTCATATGCATGCATTAAAACAACATACAATACACAATACCATATACAAGTAGGTAGTAATCATACACAAAGACCTGGGGATATGAATGATAGGAAAGTCATAGAAAATTGGTCTATGAATTAATGAAAGAAGTAATTTCCTATAGCAGTATGTGTCTGTTTTAGAGAGAATTGAGTAGGGAGGAAGATTCCCTCTACATACTTTTAGGTCGTAAAATGTATCTGGTCTGGCTGAGGTGTCCTGGTTGCCATGGTAACCAGGGACCCTGGATCGTTCACAGAGATGCTGGCACCCAGTATGTTTATTGGGTGAGGGGTCTGTGATTATTTGTTAATCTAATTAATAATTGCTTTGTTAAATCTAATTAAAAATTGTGTGTCTGATTGGTCCAAATGCTACATAAGTCCTTCAACACAAGACAGGGAAACACAAGACTGTTATCAGAGGGAGCAGGAAGAGGTATCTGCCTTGCCCCATAGCTGGAGGTTCACTGGACTTGGTAAGACATCATAAACAACTTGGATTAATAATTTCGTGCATTGTCTCTGCTTGCCAGATGTCAGACCACGTGAGCCTATGTTCCATTGCACCTTCCCATCTCATGCCCCTTGTTGCCTTATGCCTGCCAACTTGCTCATGTGAATTTCCTCCACTGTCGCCCTCACCTCCTCCTGCACAAGGTATGGCCTTTCCTTGCCCTGCACTTGGCTGTAGTTTGGCATTGGGAAACAACAGCCTCATGCCTAAACCTACTCTG
Source organism: Sinocyclocheilus grahami (assembly GCF_001515645.1). NCBI lineage: Eukaryota > Metazoa > Chordata > Actinopteri > Cypriniformes > Cyprinidae > Sinocyclocheilus > Sinocyclocheilus grahami. The sequence continues at coordinate 681,285 of NW_015505974.1, read as the reverse complement.
CTGCCTTTAGCTTACTTGAGGCTCTCCACTTTCTGAGCCTCAATGCCAGCTGCTGATACGTTGGGGTCGCTGGAGTCTCTGTACTGCATTGCTTCTCTGTTGCGGGAGACCATGAACTCCTCTGTGATGCTGCTGAAAGATAGCTGCAGGGTTTTATTTTTCTCATACAGAGCTGTGGTACTCAAGCTGCAAGGAAGACTGAGCCATCTATGGAGATAGCTGCAAAATTTCCTCTCCATTAGCTCGACTGATGTAATCAGCACTTCATATACCAGCAGGGGCCATAGAATCTGTGGCAGGATGCCATTCTGGTATATCCACTATCTGAACCTTCGAGACAGACGAGATTCATCAACCTTGTTGAGCCACGTCTCAAGCTCACTGATGGATGACTGGATAGCGACTGTATCTCAGAGGCTGTGGTTAAAGAGCTTCCCGAGACTCTTCACTGCCTTCTCACTTATGAATGGAATTGGAGTGCCCTCCAGTATGAAGTGGAACTTGTCTGTGACTTTGCCTTGCTTCAGGACAAGTGATCTGGATTTTATGGGCTTGAAGGATCCATCTGCTACCCAGAACAGAATATGTCAAGACTGTGAAGCCATCCATGTAAGTTCTTATCGGAGGTTGGCACACCCCAGACTTGGACAGCGGGATTCTGCACTCCACCTCAACAGCTTTGGCAACCATGTTCATGACCAGCAAAAAAGGATTACTGAAATTGTGCATCCAGTAATAATACCCTTCTCAAGGCAAACTTGATATTACAGATCCAGAAGTGACTCTCAACCTGAAGTTGTTATAGTAGTCCAGGACGAGGTGGTGGTATGGACCCATATGCACTGGCCAAGTCAAACCACAGAACAACCAGGTCTCCTCTGTTCTCCCGGGCTTCTC
>NW_015505974.1:657774-680337 GCF_001515645.1 Sinocyclocheilus grahami | reverse complement strand
AATTCTCTTTCTTAGGTATCCATACACCTTCAGCATATCTCCACTGGCTTGCAATAATCCCCTGCTCCATATCTTCCACAAGAGTTTCCAGAGCAATTGCAGCAGTTCTGAGCAGCACTTATAAAACGTATAGGGCACTCTACTTGGTCCTGGGGCTGAACTGGTTCTCGCTTCCCTCACCAGCTCCTGGATTTCTTTCCATCTTGGCTCACTCATATTGAAGTCAACCTTCGGGGCTGGTGACTCAAGAAGGACTTTTGCTGTCCCAGGTCCAGCTCCAGCTCCCTATTGGGATCATGCAAGGTGTCACAAAGGAAGTGGTCTACTTCCTCCTTGGAGCATGTGAGATGTCCACTGCGTTTGCTTCCAAGCAGCTCTTTTGTGATGCCGAAGGAGTTGGCAATACATTTTACCCACTTCCTGGCTCTCTCCCTTCTCCTGTGCCACTCTGCTCTTCCCAAGATCAGGAGCTTCTTTCTAATGATGTTGCGGACCTCAATGAGCATTGGCTTGTCCTCCTCCTCCTCTCCAGTCTTGTAATGCTTTTTGAGTGTGCGGAGCTCCTGACACAGTTGATGAATTCTCTCTGCTCTCCAGTTCTTGATTTATGGAGTCTTGATGATTTCCTCATCTTCTTGACTGAACCGTTCAGCGCCGTAATTTACGACTGCAGTCAGCACTTGAAGGCAACTGTCAGCATCACCTTTCCATATATTTGACGTTATCCGGGTAACATCTTCTCCAAACTGCTGTCACTCCCTCTTCTTGCTGACTACGGGCCATTTCACTCGTACTTGTTGGTTTACTTAAATATTTGGCAACATTAGAAATGTCTTTACTCTCACTTTTCAACATTTTAAATCTCAATTATTCCTAACTTTTGAATGATAACGTAATAAATCATGGTTTCTATTAAAATATTAACCAGCACAATGATTTTCAACATAATAATTATTATAAATAATAATAATAATACTAATAATAACAATAAATAAATCAAATCTTGAGCAGCAAATTAGCATATTAGAAATTAGATTTCTGCAATTCGATTTATGAAGGATCATATGAAACTGAAGACTGGATTAATAGCAACTGAAACAAAATCAGCTTTGCATCACATGTATAAATAACATTTTAAAATATATTGAAACAGAAAGCAGTTATTTTTAATTGTAATAATATTACAATATCACAATATTACTGCTTTTACTGTATTTTTTGACAGCTCTGAGAGATAAAAATATGAAATAACACAGGCACAGGGCATGGCCTCTGGCATGATATGGGTTCTCGTTGACCTTGCAAACATCTGGATATGGAATGGGAGCGTTGTGAAATGCTGAAAGTGAATGATGCTACCCCTGGAGACTAAGATTCAGAGGCTTATCAGTCCATAGCCTCAAGCATCAGATATGCCAGCTCTATAACCCGGGCCTGTATCGCTTCCCTGGGCAGTGTGAAGCATAGGACACATCACACTGTGCCTAAAGCCTCGTATCATTTGCAGACGTTCATTCCGTGATTTCTTTCCCTTTCTACCCTTGTCGTGCCTTCTGGCATAACTTAAAATGCCTTACACAGAGATGAGCCAAAGGAGCATTTATGCTATTATGATTGTTTCCCTTCTCTCCTTTTTCAAACCAGCTGACCCAGGGGCGGATCTGCTGACCTATACCCAAATGACTGAGACCACTTTAATTTTCATGTTTAGCAATGACACAGTAAAATAATCCTAATCTTTGTAAATATATTCAAGGCTAAGGTTCATAAATGACTAGGATTCAAACGGCATGCAGCTTCCCAAAGCTATTCCCGGACAATTATAGACTTGGATAGACTTTATATCAAATCTAACCTAGTGACTTTGTTGATTCTCAGAGAAGCTATTTTCTCTTTCTCCCACACACCTCACCTCACTGAGCTTAGGTTCATTATTGTTGGTATTATTATTATTATTATTTTTAAGAAGGGGTGTTTGCTAAGGTGAGCATCAACATTGCTGTTTCGCGTGCTTACCATAGGGACTTGAACAGACATCTAAACAGAAATATTAAACTTTGGATACTTTTACAGTTTACACTATGTATCATCAATTACAGGAACAATATGGCAACATTACAATATGGATACAAATGAAAGAACCAATAACATTAAAAAAAGAACAATAACAAAAAAAAAAGGAACTAAATATATGAATGGTATATAAACATAGTAATGTGTGATGAATTTAGACGATTATTTATAATATAATAGTAATTATACTTTTATTATTTACATTATTACATTATTTACATTAAAATAAGTAATAATAATAATTGAGCATTGTAATACATGACCTATATTTAATTTAAATTGAGCAATTTACTTTCATTGTAACCTCAGTCCTCATATCATATCATACTAAATTATAATCATTTAACGTTATTTTTGCAAGGCAAATTTTAGGCCTAAACTGCAAATCATAAATTTTTGTTAATATATATATTTTTTAAATTATTTTCAAAGATAATCGATCTTAGTTTGGACTTCGTTTTCTGTTTCCCTTGAGTTGGTTGTCATGTTTAGTAATTTGATTATTTTCAGGTGTCTCATTATGTATATTTAGTTTAGTTATGTGTTGGTTCACTTGTCAGTGTATGGTTGTGCTTCTTCGTTTGCCAGTGTATTTACTTATGGCTTTATTAAAGACTTATTGTTGTGCGTGGTTTACAACCAGTTGTGACACTTATAACAATCATCACATAATTATTTTAATAAATTCATTAAAATAATTATAATAATTGTCACATTTATTTAGTGTGAACTCCAAATGTTACATTCATTGCAATAATTATTTTAAATGGATTAAGCCGTTTTAAACTGTCTAAACAGTAGCCCATTAATCTGTAAAATGAATAGACATAGATAATGTATAATGTGAAATAGTTCAGAAGTTTCATTTATTACTTGCATATCAATAATAGGAAAAAAGCAATGCATTATTTTTCACAGTACTACACTGTACATTATATTGTGTATTAGGTCTGGTTTCATTTTGCTGTTGGTAAAAAAAAATAAAAATAAAAGATTTGTAGCGTGCATCTGTTAGCAACAACATTATGAATAAAGCTTAAGTCAGCTGTGATTTTTCAGCAAGTTTAGATCATTATTTCTGCATGAGCTGATACTAATGCTACATCAGCTAAAACTGCATTTATATACCTTTAACAAGGTACTTTGAATGGTACAAAAAGACAAGCAAGCCAAGTATAACAAATACATTTTATTACCAAAGAAAAGTTTAATTTAGCAGATGTTTTAGCAACTTTCGGAGCATCCAGACAGGTTCTGCACAATAAATATTCATAGCGGATGCGAGAGACTGCCATATGCACATTTCTTGTTGTTCTCTTGCAGGGTCTCGTTTGAGAGCACCTCAAATACCTCTGAAGCACAGCCCTTAGTTGTTGAATCAGGCAGATTAAATTTTTTTAATGATGCATTAATTAGAGAGAGGAGGAATAATGACAAGGTAATGTACTATTCAGAGGAGCAATGACTAGATAGAATGCTTGGTTGCTTTAAACTGCTTTTACAGTGTGTTTGTCATGTGTCAGTGTGTGTTCCTCAGTGAGCTCACAAAATGTCTCAACAGACCCTTCATCATTTATCTGAAGTCATTGTAACTCACTTCAAGGCTAACAACACTCATCCTGCTCTTTATACTCATGTACGCTTTACCCAGTAGGCGTCATATTTGCATACTATCATCTGGTAAACATCTTAAAGACCTCATGAAAATTGAGTTTTTTTTTTCTTTTTAAGTTTTGGCAGTGTTTAAACCATTCAGTACTCGCACTCTCTCCTAGAGACGGTGTGCTCATCCACACTCAAATCGCACACACATAAGGCCGCCTCACATACAGCTCACGAAATCAGGCTTGTACTGTGTGTTATCTATGGTGCAACACCCTTAACACCCTTAACTTTTGGTGTTCCCAGTGACCAGCCTACAAAAAATTGCTTATAACTTTACCGTTATGCTATATTAATACCAACAACTGGATTCAGTCTTTTTATTACCTTTTTTTTCTTTCAATTAGCCCAAGTTTTGTATTTATTTTTGGAACATATTGATTGTAGGTCTTATTAAATTTATTCAATAATAATACTTTTTTCACTCAAAAACTGGGGTGCATAAGCTTAGATCACAGAGGGCAACAATCAATCAGTTCTAAAAAGATATTCAAAACCTGTTTTAATTGAAATAAAACAAGTTGACAAAAAGATTGAATCCAATATTTGGTGATAGTATAGCATAATGAGAGATTTAGTTTATATATATATATATATATTTTTTTTTATAGGCTGAGAACACCTAATCAGGTATAAGATTGTCACCGATCCTAGTAAAAAATGATTGGCCTTCACAAATTGATTTTACATCTCTCACTATGGTAAATTATCACCAAATCTTGGATTCCATCTTTTTGTCAACTTATGCACCTCAGTTTTTGAGTGAAAATAAGAGATTTACAATCAACAATTTGTAGGCCGGTCGTTTTTAACCAGTAGCATTACAAGTGTAAGTAAGTGTCAGTAAGTTTTAGTAAAACTCAATAACATTAACAATTTCAGGAAAAACATGCATGAAGGCTAAGATGTCTTGCATACTATTAAGATGTCTTGCATAAAACTTTATAAAGAGTTGTGCTTTATTATAGTTCTAAACAGATCAACATTGCATCTCATGTTTTTCATGAAAAATGTGACGAAAAAAAAAAGTTGTGAAGTTTTGCATTAGTTGTGATCCGGAACATTTTAAGAACTTTGGAATAGTAAGTAAATCAACAAAACTATAATAATAATAACAATTATTATTTAGTTGATCTAAAAATCTTGCATTTCACTGTACTTTAAAGCTCACTGCAGCTTTACTGCAGCCGAGTTATTTCTAATAATGAGAGAGTAATGACTACACGTCGGCTCTGCTTTAGTTACAAGGGAAATTAGAGGGGAAAAGACACGATAACAGCCGAAATCCTTATTCATCACGAAATGAATTCCCTTCCAGGCATCAGCATAATCCCTCACACATCAATTACTTCTTTATCAGAGGGAGACAAGATAGATTCCCCGTCTTCAATCTTGTTCAGAATCACATTTAAAATGTTTTTCTCCAAGTGAAGATTTTTTGGAAAGCGCCTCAATATTTCATTGCTGTAATAGGTACATTTGTCTTTTAAAAAGAATGTGTTAGCTTATGTTCATTCGCTTATGCTCTGAATTTCCCCATTAAAGTCCTACTGTGCAGTGCAAAATATATATTTTTGATGTGAGAATGAATGAAGATATGAAACTGGCTGCCAGTCACTCCACAGGCATTTTGCATAAATTTGATGGCTCCAGAAAATGACTTCCAGAGACTGGTAGAAAAAGTTGCAAGAATAGCTCTGGAGACCTAATGGAACTCTCAATTATGCTTCGTTTAAATATCAACTTTGTCTCAGATGTTTGTCTTAATGTGCCTCAAGAGAGCCAATTTAATTTAAAAACTCCAATTAAATGGTGCTAAGCAAATCACCTTACACGACACACAGTTGATTTGTTGAAATTAAGATGTACTGAGTCTGTGACTCGAGAAAATATTCTTAATTTTGTGAAAAGGAATCAATTGTTTTAAATTATGCAAGTCCATGCATTCCATTCCAGATCATTTATTACTTAGGGAACTGAGAGCTATGGTAATAGACAACAAAATCAGCAGCCTAATACACAATGACAGCAATATGTGTGTTACTGTTTTATTTACCTCCCACAGGACAAATCACAATTTAATATCTTAATTGTTTATTCATGACAGCAATGAGATTACATGGAGAGCAAATGGATACTTTAATGTTTTTCTTTCAGAGATCTACAGTACTAATTGTTAAGCTCAAATGAGTTAATGTGTGTTTCTTATAGCTGTTAAAATATAGTTATTTTTTTTTATAATTTATTTTAATTTTTAATTCAGTGATTTTAACTTTTAATTTAGTTATTTTAATGCTTTAGAGAGCAATAATGTTCTAATGTTCTGCTATCTGTTCTGCAAACTATAAAAGGTACAGCTCTCATATAACCAGAGAGAAAGACTGCATGGCTAGAATCTGTAAAAAAAAAAAGTCAAATAATAGTATGCGAGAGAGTGGGAATATCATTGGGTTCCTATTGGTCAGTGTTAAAGGAACTCAGCTTAGTATGACACTTAAGCTGCTTTAGACCAGGTTAGTTTCCCAGCATAAGTTGCCACAGTGACTAAGCTTGATCTAGGCCCATGTTAAATTTGCTTTATGGAACCAAATAATTTGACAATGAGTCAAACTAACTGAAATAAGCCTGGCTTATTTGGTAAACTTGTTTTATGAAACAGGACTCTAAGCATTAACAGTGATCACATTTTCACCATTGCATTGTATTGCATCAAATTGCATTGTATCGAATCGAAATCGAATCACACTGCATCGTAACAGGGGTGAATGGTATCGTATCGCATTGGTAGCTGCTTCATATGTATCTTGAATGTATTGTATCGTTGGCTATGCATCGAGATGCGTATCGGATGAGTCACGCCTCTCAGGATGGGCTTGTCCAATGAGAAAGGCTGAATTTCCAAGCGGGAAGTTGGAAATACTGGGGGGTTTTATGACCCTTTGTCTGAGAGCATGGTTATTTGCATATGGAACTGGATTGGATGTTGATATGCAAACTATTAAAGATTCTTAGAACACTAACATGTTGCATAGGTATCCACATATTATATACACTCTCAATTAGGTCATCCGAAGACGAATTCATAGAGGCCAAACATGGTATAGGGTGAGTTTACATTAACTAGTGATCTGTCATATGCATGCATTAAAACAACATACAATACACAATACCATATACAAGTAGGTAGTAATCATACACAAAGACCTGGGGATATGAATGATAGGAAAGTCATAGAAAATTGGTCTATGAATTAATGAAAGAAGTAATTTCCTATAGCAGTATGTGTCTGTTTTAGAGAGAATTGAGTAGGGAGGAAGATTCCCTCTACATACTTTTAGGTCGTAAAATGTATCTGGTCTGGCTGAGGTGTCCTGGTTGCCATGGTAACCAGGGACCCTGGATCGTTCACAGAGATGCTGGCACCCAGTATGTTTATTGGGTGAGGGGTCTGTGATTATTTGTTAATCTAATTAATAATTGCTTTGTTAAATCTAATTAAAAATTGTGTGTCTGATTGGTCCAAATGCTACATAAGTCCTTCAACACAAGACAGGGAAACACAAGACTGTTATCAGAGGGAGCAGGAAGAGGTATCTGCCTTGCCCCATAGCTGGAGGTTCACTGGACTTGGTAAGACATCATAAACAACTTGGATTAATAATTTCGTGCATTGTCTCTGCTTGCCAGATGTCAGACCACGTGAGCCTATGTTCCATTGCACCTTCCCATCTCATGCCCCTTGTTGCCTTATGCCTGCCAACTTGCTCATGTGAATTTCCTCCACTGTCGCCCTCACCTCCTCCTGCACAAGGTATGGCCTTTCCTTGCCCTGCACTTGGCTGTAGTTTGGCATTGGGAAACAACAGCCTCATGCCTAAACCTACTCTGCTGCCTTTAGCTTACTTGAGGCTCTCCACTTTCTGAGCCTCAATGCCAGCTGCTGATACGTTGGGGTCGCTTCTCCACTTTCTGAGCCTCAATGCCAGCTGCTGATACGTTGGGGTCGCTTCTCCACTTTCTGAGCCTCAATGCCAGCTGCTGATACGTTGGGGTCGCTGGAGTCTCTGTACTGCATTGCTTCTCTGTTGCGGGAGACCATGAACTCCTCTGTGATGCTGCTGAAAGATAGCTGCAGGGTTTTATTTTTCTCATACAGAGCTGTGGTACTCAAGCTGCAAGGAAGACTGAGCCATCTATGGAGATAGCTGCAAAATTTCCTCTCCATTAGCTCGACTGATGTAATCAGCACTTCATATACCAGCAGGGGCCATAGAATCTGTGGCAGGATGCCATTCTGGTATATCCACTATCTGAACCTTCGAGACAGACGAGATTCATCAACCTTGTTGAGCCACGTCTCAAGCTCACTGATGGATGACTGGATAGCGACTGTATCTCAGAGGCTGTGGTTAAAGAGCTTCCCGAGACTCTTCACTGCCTTCTCACTTATGAATGGAATTGGAGTGCCCTCCAGTATGAAGTGGAACTTGTCTGTGACTTTGCCTTGCTTCAGGACAAGTGATCTGGATTTTATGGGCTTGAAGGATCCATCTGCTACCCAGAACAGAATATGTCAAGACTGTGAAGCCATCCATGTAAGTTCTTATCGGAGGTTGGCACACCCCAGACTTGGACAGCGGGATTCTGCACTCCACCTCAACAGCTTTGGCAACCATGTTCATGACCAGCAAAAAAGGATTACTGAAATTGTGCATCCAGTAATAATACCCTTCTCAAGGCAAACTTGATATTACAGATCCAGAAGTGACTCTCAACCTGAAGTTGTTATAGTAGTCCAGGACGAGGTGGTGGTATGGACCCATATGCACTGGCCAAGTCAAACCACAGAACAACCAGGTCTCCTCTGTTCTCCCGGGCTTCTCTGTTCAGCTGGGTGATTACTCCAGTGTCCCGGGAGTTCCTTCTTTCTGTACTGATGTATCAATGTAATCATTCTTAAGCAGAAAGTCAGTCATCCGCCTGGAGAGAACACTGAAGAAGATGTTGCCCTCAACACTGAGACATAGATGGACCTAAATTGCTCAATGTTTGTGTAATTCTCTTTCTTAGGTATCCATACACCTTCAGCATATCTCCACTGGCTTGCAATAATCCCCTGCTCCATATCTTCCACAAGAGTTTCCAGAGCAATTGCAGCAGTTCTGAGCAGCACTTATAAAACGTATAGGGCACTCTACTTGGTCCTGGGGCTGAACTGGTTCTCGCTTCCCTCACCAGCTCCTGGATTTCTTTCCATCTTGGCTCACTCATATTGAAGTCAACCTTCGGGGCTGGTGACTCAAGAAGGACTTTTGCTGTCCCAGGTCCAGCTCCAGCTCCCTATTGGGATCATGCAAGGTGTCACAAAGGAAGTGGTCTACTTCCTCCTTGGAGCATGTGAGATGTCCACTGCGTTTGCTTCCAAGCAGCTCTTTTGTGATGCCGAAGGAGTTGGCAATACATTTTACCCACTTCCTGGCTCTCTCCCTTCTCCTGTGCCACTCTGCTCTTCCCAAGATCAGGAGCTTCTTTCTAATGATGTTGCGGACCTCAATGAGCATTGGCTTGTCCTCCTCCTCCTCTCCAGTCTTGTAATGCTTTTTGAGTGTGCGGAGCTCCTGACACAGTTGATGAATTCTCTCTGCTCTCCAGTTCTTGATTTATGGAGTCTTGATGATTTCCTCATCTTCTTGACTGAACCGTTCAGCGCCGTAATTTACGACTGCAGTCAGCACTTGAAGGCAACTGTCAGCATCACCTTTCCATATATTTGACGTTATCCGGGTAACATCTTCTCCAAACTGCTGTCACTCCCTCTTCTTGCTGACTACGGGCCATTTCACTCGTACTTGTTGGTTTACTTAAATATTTGGCAACATTAGAAATGTCTTTACTCTCACTTTTCAACATTTTAAATCTCAATTATTCCTAACTTTTGAATGATAACGTAATAAATCATGGTTTCTATTAAAATATTAACCAGCACAATGATTTTCAACATAATAATTATTATAAATAATAATAATAATACTAATAATAACAATAAATAAATCAAATCTTGAGCAGCAAATTAGCATATTAGAAATTAGATTTCTGCAATTCGATTTATGAAGGATCATATGAAACTGAAGACTGGATTAATAGCAACTGAAACAAAATCAGCTTTGCATCACATGTATAAATAACATTTTAAAATATATTGAAACAGAAAGCAGTTATTTTTAATTGTAATAATATTACAATATCACAATATTACTGCTTTTACTGTATTTTTTGACAGCTCTGAGAGATAAAAATATGAAATAACACAGGCACAGGGCATGGCCTCTGGCATGATATGGGTTCTCGTTGACCTTGCAAACATCTGGATATGGAATGGGAGCGTTGTGAAATGCTGAAAGTGAATGATGCTACCCCTGGAGACTAAGATTCAGAGGCTTATCAGTCCATAGCCTCAAGCATCAGATATGCCAGCTCTATAACCCGGGCCTGTATCGCTTCCCTGGGCAGTGTGAAGCATAGGACACATCACACTGTGCCTAAAGCCTCGTATCATTTGCAGACGTTCATTCCGTGATTTCTTTCCCTTTCTACCCTTGTCGTGCCTTCTGGCATAACTTAAAATGCCTTACACAGAGATGAGCCAAAGGAGCATTTATGCTATTATGATTGTTTCCCTTCTCTCCTTTTTCAAACCAGCTGACCCAGGGGCGGATCTGCTGACCTATACCCAAATGACTGAGACCACTTTAATTTTCATGTTTAGCAATGACACAGTAAAATAATCCTAATCTTTGTAAATATATTCAAGGCTAAGGTTCATAAATGACTAGGATTCAAACGGCATGCAGCTTCCCAAAGCTATTCCCGGACAATTATAGACTTGGATAGACTTTATATCAAATCTAACCTAGTGACTTTGTTGATTCTCAGAGAAGCTATTTTCTCTTTCTCCCACACACCTCACCTCACTGAGCTTAGGTTCATTATTGTTGGTATTATTATTATTATTATTTTTAAGAAGGGGTGTTTGCTAAGGTGAGCATCAACATTGCTGTTTCGCGTGCTTACCATAGGGACTTGAACAGACATCTAAACAGAAATATTAAACTTTGGATACTTTTACAGTTTACACTATGTATCATCAATTACAGGAACAATATGGCAACATTACAATATGGATACAAATGAAAGAACCAATAACATTAAAAAAAGAACAATAACAAAAAAAAAAGGAACTAAATATATGAATGGTATATAAACATAGTAATGTGTGATGAATTTAGACGATTATTTATAATATAATAGTAATTATACTTTTATTATTTACATTATTACATTATTTACATTAAAATAAGTAATAATAATAATTGAGCATTGTAATACATGACCTATATTTAATTTAAATTGAGCAATTTACTTTCATTGTAACCTCAGTCCTCATATCATATCATACTAAATTATAATCATTTAACGTTATTTTTGCAAGGCAAATTTTAGGCCTAAACTGCAAATCATAAATTTTTGTTAATATATATATTTTTTAAATTATTTTCAAAGATAATCGATCTTAGTTTGGACTTCGTTTTCTGTTTCCCTTGAGTTGGTTGTCATGTTTAGTAATTTGATTATTTTCAGGTGTCTCATTATGTATATTTAGTTTAGTTATGTGTTGGTTCACTTGTCAGTGTATGGTTGTGCTTCTTCGTTTGCCAGTGTATTTACTTATGGCTTTATTAAAGACTTATTGTTGTGCGTGGTTTACAACCAGTTGTGACACTTATAACAATCATCACATAATTATTTTAATAAATTCATTAAAATAATTATAATAATTGTCACATTTATTTAGTGTGAACTCCAAATGTTACATTCATTGCAATAATTATTTTAAATGGATTAAGCCGTTTTAAACTGTCTAAACAGTAGCCCATTAATCTGTAAAATGAATAGACATAGATAATGTATAATGTGAAATAGTTCAGAAGTTTCATTTATTACTTGCATATCAATAATAGGAAAAAAGCAATGCATTATTTTTCACAGTACTACACTGTACATTATATTGTGTATTAGGTCTGGTTTCATTTTGCTGTTGGTAAAAAAAAATAAAAATAAAAGATTTGTAGCGTGCATCTGTTAGCAACAACATTATGAATAAAGCTTAAGTCAGCTGTGATTTTTCAGCAAGTTTAGATCATTATTTCTGCATGAGCTGATACTAATGCTACATCAGCTAAAACTGCATTTATATACCTTTAACAAGGTACTTTGAATGGTACAAAAAGACAAGCAAGCCAAGTATAACAAATACATTTTATTACCAAAGAAAAGTTTAATTTAGCAGATGTTTTAGCAACTTTCGGAGCATCCAGACAGGTTCTGCACAATAAATATTCATAGCGGATGCGAGAGACTGCCATATGCACATTTCTTGTTGTTCTCTTGCAGGGTCTCGTTTGAGAGCACCTCAAATACCTCTGAAGCACAGCCCTTAGTTGTTGAATCAGGCAGATTAAATTTTTTTAATGATGCATTAATTAGAGAGAGGAGGAATAATGACAAGGTAATGTACTATTCAGAGGAGCAATGACTAGATAGAATGCTTGGTTGCTTTAAACTGCTTTTACAGTGTGTTTGTCATGTGTCAGTGTGTGTTCCTCAGTGAGCTCACAAAATGTCTCAACAGACCCTTCATCATTTATCTGAAGTCATTGTAACTCACTTCAAGGCTAACAACACTCATCCTGCTCTTTATACTCATGTATGCTTTACCCAGTAGGCGTCATATTTGCATACTATCATCTGGTAAACATCTTAAAGACCTCATGAAAATTGAGTTTTTTTTTTCTTTTTAAGTTTTGGCAGTGTTTAAACCATTCAGTACTCGCACTCTCTCCTAGAGACGGTGTGCTCATCCACACTCAAATCGCACACACATAAGGCCGCCTCACATACAGCTCACGAAATCAGGCTTGTACTGTGTGTTATCTATGGTGCAACACCCTTAACACCCTTAACTTTTGGTGTTCCCAGTGACCAGCCTACAAAAAATTGCTTATAACTTTACCGTTATGCTATATTAATACCAACAACTGGATTCAGTCTTTTTATTACCTTTTTTTTCTTTCAATTAGCCCAAGTTTTGTATTTATTTTTGGAACATATTGATTGTAGGTCTTATTAAATTTATTCAATAATAATACTTTTTTCACTCAAAAACTGGGGTGCATAAGCTTAGATCACAGAGGGCAACAATCAATCAGTTCTAAAAAGATATTCAAAACCTGTTTTAATTGAAATAAAACAAGTTGACAAAAAGATTGAATCCAATATTTGGTGATAGTATAGCATAATGAGAGATTTAGTTTATATATATATATATATATTTTTTTTTATAGGCTGAGAACACCTAATCAGGTATAAGATTGTCACCGATCCTAGTAAAAAATGATTGGCCTTCACAAATTGATTTTACATCTCTCACTATGGTAAATTATCACCAAATCTTGGATTCCATCTTTTTGTCAACTTATGCACCTCAGTTTTTGAGTGAAAATAAGAGATTTACAATCAACAATTTGTAGGCCGGTCGTTTTTAACCAGTAGCATTACAAGTGTAAGTAAGTGTCAGTAAGTTTTAGTAAAACTCAATAACATTAACAATTTCAGGAAAAACATGCATGAAGGCTAAGATGTCTTGCATACTATTAAGATGTCTTGCATAAAACTTTATAAAGAGTTGTGCTTTATTATAGTTCTAAACAGATCAACATTGCATCTCATGTTTTTCATGAAAAATGTGACGAAAAAAAAAAGTTGTGAAGTTTTGCATTAGTTGTGATCCGGAACATTTTAAGAACTTTGGAATAGTAAGTAAATCAACAAAACTATAATAATAATAACAATTATTATTTAGTTGATCTAAAAATCTTGCATTTCACTGTACTTTAAAGCTCACTGCAGCTTTACTGCAGCCGAGTTATTTCTAATAATGAGAGAGTAATGACTACACGTCGGCTCTGCTTTAGTTACAAGGGAAATTAGAGGGGAAAAGACACGATAACAGCCAAAATCCTTATTCTTCACAAAATGAATTCCCTTCCAGGCATCAGCATAATCCCTCACACATCAATTACTTCTTTATCAGAGGGAGACAAGATAGATTCCCTGTCTTCAATCTTGTTAAGAATCACATTTAAAATGTTTTTTTTTTCTCAAGTGAAGTTTTTCGGAACGCGCCTCGATATTTCATTGCTGTAATAGGAACATTTATCTTTAAAAAATAATGTTTTAGCTTGTTCATTCGCTTATGCTCTCACTTATTTCCCCATTAAAGCCCTACTGTGCAGTGCGAAAGATATTTTGATGTGAGAATGAATGATGATATAAAACTGGCTGTCAGTCACTCCACAGGCATTTTACATACAATTGATGGCTCCAGAAAAAGACTTCCAGAAACTGGTAGAAAAAGTTGCCTTTTTCTCAAGTGAAGTTTTTCGGAACGCGCCTCAATATTTCATTGCTGTAAATAGGAACATTTATCTTTAAAAAATAATGTTTTAGCTTGTTCATTCGCTTATGCTCTCACTTATTTCCCCATTAAAGCCCTACTGTGTAGTGCGAAAGATATTTTGATGTGAGAATGAATGATGATATGAAACTGGCTGTCAGTCACTCCACAGGCATTTTACATACAATTGATGGCTCCAGAAAAAGACTTCCAGAAACTGGTAGAAAAAGTTGCAAGAATAGCTCTGGAGACCTAATGGAATTCTCAGTTATGCTTCGTTTAAGCATCAACTTTGTCTCAGATGTTTGTCTTAACAGTGCGCCTCAAGAGAGTCAATTAAATTTAAAAACTCCAATTAAATGGTGCTAAGCAAATCACCTTACATACCGCACAGTTGATTTGTTAAAATTAAGATGTACTGAGTCGGTGACTCAAGAAAATATTCTTAATTTTGTGAAAATGAATCAATTGTTTTAAATTATGCAAGTCCATGCATTCCATTTCAGATCATTTATTACTTAGGGAACTGAGAGCTATGGTAATAGACAACAAAATCAGCAGCCTATAATGACAGCAATGTGTGTTATTGTTTGATTTATCTCCCACAGGAAAAAAAAATCACAATTTAATATCTTTATTGTTTATTCATGGCAGCAATGAGATTAAATTGAGAGCAAATGGAGACGTCTGATTAAATAGACGATTCTCTTAGAGATCTCAGCAATGTCTCAAACTAGGCCCAGATTTGAAAAACATTAATCTCACCAAAATAATCCCAATATAAATATTTTTCTCAAGATTCTTCCACACTTGTTTTATAATGCTATAACAACATGGAACAACATTCTAATCAACTAATCAGAATTGAGAAACGTTTTCAAGAAATGTCAGTTTTAGGCTTACAATCAGGGTTAGATGCTTCTACACCCTTGATATTCACCTATCATTTCCCTCTAATTTTAGGAATAAATTATGGGTAGGGTTAGGTTTAGGGATTGGGTTAGGTCTATATTTTTGGATAGTAATGTTGATCCATGATCAACAAAAGATGTTGATCCAGGAACATGTATTACTTGCCAAAATCACGGCGACCTTGGAGGCGTGACGCGCAAAGGGGGCTCTTAGAAAGGTTGTTTGAAAACATGCTTTATTTTTGTAGTTCCGCTAGATGACGCCAGTAGCGCAGAAACTGCTTTAATGTATTACATTTGGTATAATTACCACATGCAAGCAAATTAGTAGTCTACATTTGGGGACCTTTTGGAACTTGTTGCTAAAAGTTAGAAATGTTCGTCAAACATTCTTAAGTTCACGATATGGGATCCATGCCCTGTCTAGTCAACACAATCTACCAAGGGCTTTTAACGGCAGTGATCGTAATCGGATTTAAATATTTAGAAATTAAACACGATTGGCCTGCATTTGCGTCATAAATGAAGATTGTTATCAGTTGGCAGAGTTTGTTTCACTAGAACAAATGGATTTGAGTTGAGATTCTGCTGGAAAGTATTAATATTAAATGCTTTGGTGAGAGTTCAGGCTGGGTATGAAGGTATAAACTGTAACTGTAGAAATGTATTAAGAGATTTAGCAAAATCTCTGCAAAATCAGTTATTACTGCTTCATATTTCTTCTTCTTCGCTCTCACATGTAAATTGCATACAGTAATAAATTCAAAGTAGAATTTGACATAGTTCATTAACTATGAGTAATGTTAGCTTTCCGATTGCATTCATCAAGTTCAAGGAGGACATTCAGTCAGTTTACCATCAGCTGTTTTACATTTCAATAACAGTTATAATCAGCAACAAAATCTGACAGTTGTCCCATATATATGCTCAAATATAGTTAAAAAATCTTGCATTTTAGGCTGGACCAGCCAATGCGCATGTGCAGTCATAATCGCATCTCAGGAAACTGTTTCTACCAACTGGAGCTGCAGCTGCAGTGACGCAATGGCTATGTTATTTAGAAGGCAGAATTTTTTTTGCAATACTGTGCTATTATTGTCACGAATTCGGTCCATGGTCTTCCGTTTATTCACCACCGTATTGCACTACATAATAGCTACATTATGCACTAATATATTATATACTATATATATATTAGTAAATGTTAAAATTAATTTTAACTAGAATATATATATATATATATATATATAATTAAAATTAATTTGAACTATTATGAATTAGATAAATAAATGCCTTTTTCATTGTTAGTTTATCCCTCATTTTGTGTTCTGTTCTTTTTGACCTGGAAATAACTTTATTTTTAATCAGGCAAGTAAAATTCTCTCTCACTTGCCCTTTTAAAAATCAACTTGTCCCAGACAAGCATTACAATAGAGCCTTGTGGTTCCCCCACAGTTTATTTTGGCCCTACACATATTACAAATTGTGAACTTTGTGTCTTCTTCACTCACAGTGAAGAGCTTCCCCTCCAACGATATGTTTACATGCGGATATGAGCATCGGTGTGACGTCAAAACGGACCAGCTCGAAATCGGCAGACTGACCAGCCAGTCCCCAGACATCTGCAAATACTTTTTTTGTTTGTTTTGTTTGTTTGTTGTGACCCACCAGAACCACCAATCTAGGCAGGATTCTAGTCCGTCAAGACATTTCTAAAGTCAGGATGTGACAGGCAGGTTGTGTGCAGTGCAAACCGGACATTTAGATTTAATCAAAGGTACATAGCTCTGTAGCCTACCATATTGAAGCAATAAATATTGTCATGGCAATAGACATCCTTTGCAGACTTCCATTTTTTACACTGTCAAGTAATGTAAATTGTGTGTCCAGAGAATGGGGGATAAGGTCAGTTATCAATAAAACAAAGCAATCTCCTGATTTCATCAGGACTGGGTGTGCCGGGGATGAGAAAACCCAGCAAGCGCCCTCAATCAAAGCTTTACTTCCAGTAGCAGGTAATTGGAAAAGTCCTATCAGATCACAATGTATTTTATGCCGTATCTACAATGTATGTTCTGCCTCATCAAGCTCAGACACTGCTCTGGTTTTCCCTCTGTCTGTGCGAGATTGTGTGTGTCTGAGTATCAGTCCTACACAGCAGTGCCAAGACCAATGTTTTAGAGGCACAACCTCACAGGTGCTGTATTAGACAGAATTACAAGCGAGACAGAGCATGCCGTGGCCACCGGAGCGTGGCGGAGCAGATCATAACACAGGCAGATAGCAGCGGCACGCAGACACTGTAAATCAGCGTGGCCAAGTTCAGGCCTGTAGGTGGCGAGTCCATTTGGTGAAAGGAGCAGCGTATCGACAGGCTGCTGAGGATGCTGAATGATGTGATAAATGTGCAAGCTGGCAAGGGAAGATATCTGCAAGCATCTCACCCAGCTCGGTACCCAAAGCAGGCTCGCTGAAGAGAATTAGATGATTCATCAAATGTGACCAGGAGCTCGGCTGCAGGGAATGGATGGATTTTTGATTTGATAAGGGAGAGTCCCTTATCAAATGCTTTTGTATAATTTTCCCTTGCTTTTCCAGGCATTTGCTTGTGGTTGACAGCACAAAGTTTTTCAATAAATGGTGATTTTGTAGAGACTTGACTGGTAATGATAAGCCTAACAGGGATAGTTGGTTTGAAAAACCTTGTCAAAGGAGGCATTTAGCAGAAAGTTCAGACTGCTCTTGTAATAAATTGTGCACTTAGAAACAAAGGAGAAATGGACTCAAATGCAGATGAAGATGATTTATTAGAAGAAAAAAAAGCAAAACAGCAACCCATACTCTTGGAAACTAGGAAAGACCAGGAACAAAACTAAGCACACTGGCAATGTCCACCCATGTGGACGAGACCTCACAAGACCTCACCAAACTTTGTTTGTAAAGTGCTTTTCACAATACATATCGTTACAAAGCAGCTTTACAGAACATGCATGTGTCTACATTACTATGAACTTAGGGTACTTTTACACATCAATGATTGAACTAAAAACAAAACTTTTTCCATTGCGTTTTAGAAAAGTTTCACGTAGAGTTGACCACATTGTCAAAATGATTCCCGTTCACACAGATCCACAAAGAAGATGAAAAATGCTGTATTATGCATGCCAGGCCAATAGTTGGAAATGTCCGCGTACACATTCCTATAGCCTGAACACATAATAATCATGTACATGATATCACCATGTTCACAAATTCACATTTTCCTAGTTTACACAGTGATGATAATGGTATCATTTTTAAAAACTTGCCCTTTGAAACCTGTTTACAAAAGTTTGCGTCTTCAGGCTCCCAAAACGCAATTGTCATGTAAATGAATGGCCAAAACACATACAAATTTTCCGGATTTTAGTTGAAAATGGTGTGGTGTAAACGGCACCTACAAAAGTCAAGCACCTGAAGGGAACAGACAGGCATTTTAAAAGGTTTTATTTTAATAGCAAAATGAACAAAATGGACATTAATAAGAAAACCTGTTGTAAATAAATATACATGGCATTCAGAACATGAAAGACAGGGCCAAAAGAGATAAAGACTGTAAACTTACATCTGAGCAGCTGAACAACGCGAAGAGTCATCTCAATTTCTTCAGTTTTAGAGAGGACATCCTTGACATCTTCATTGGTAGGTTTTCTTGCGAAGAATTGTGTGATGGCTCTTCCACATTCCTCCATACTGAGTTTCAAGCTACGAAACACACTGACGTCTGTAAACAACACAAACTGAGCATATGTGAACTTTTGATTGAAAAGAAAGGGCCATTTGATTCTTATATTTTCAACATCAGGCAGTGGAAGGGCATTAATATGACGGCGTAGACAGAATGTGCACTCCATTAGATTTTTGACCTCTGCTCTTTCAGCTCCAGCTGCACCCTCCTGGCTTTAAATCTCCACTAGTTTTTGCCAGCTCTGCTCCACAGTCTTCTCAGTTTCTTCTGGAGGGAGATCTGGCTGAAATCTTGTACATCCATAACTGTCGCTTGGCCCACTCTTGTCTGTAGAACTGCTTCAAGAGGCTCGGTGCCGTGTACAGTTTAGCTCACAATTCACATTCTCAATGCTGTTTTTTACTTGAATCAAAAGTGGCATATTACCTCCACCCACAAGTGACTCATCTGCCGCCATATCAGCAAAACTTTTTGGGTACTGCCTGATGATATTTCGAATTACAGTAAGACACTTCGAGTGGGGTTAGCCTCCTACCTCCTCATTTCATCAACAAGTACTCGCACCATATGGCATCGGTCCACTGGTTTAGGTCCCTTGCCATCTACAATTGCAGATCTTATTTCCAGTGGCATTTTTTCCCATGGAACCTAGCTGGAATATTTCTGGCCATGTTTTTAAGGGTCCTTTCACACTTGGTTCGATTGCCTGGTCCAAACCCAAGTTTGATTGCTCCCCCTGCCCCCGCTGGAATGCGTTCCTATTATTTTATTTGAGTCCGAACCGCGGTTTGTTTGCATCATCAAGCCAGCAGCTGTTTAACTCATTGCTTAGTAACGATGGTGCAGGAGAAGGTGGCAAAATGTGTATCATTGCTCTCTTCATTTCTATATTTATTGTTTTTGAACCATTTTTTTCCCCAAAGCTTCAGTACATAATGGCACTTACATCTGTCTTACGAATGTACTGCAAATGCTCTAAAGAATGCTGAAGGCGAACATAAATGAGTTATACAGCTCTCTGCTTGCAGCAAATCAGTCACGCTTGTCAGGAAAATGAGTGAAACACACAACCAATCATACATTTTTATCAAATAATATGTCATTAATAGCGGTTCACTTCCACAATTTGGTACGATTGCGTTCATATCAGCAGCAAACCGTACTGGAGTTCACTTGAACCATACCCCAGTAAACGCCTTTTAAGTGGACTTGGGTACAGTTTGCGGGTGTGCACCCAAGTTCAAAAGACAGTGTCCACATCATCCAAACGTACTTAATTCTGACGTCAATCGAATCGAAGCGCATCAAAAGTGCTAGTGTGAAAGCACCCTTGAGAGCTGGAAGGTCTGTTGCTTGGATCACTGTTTTCTGCCTGGCTTGACAATATTTCAGTGGCCGACAGCTGTGATGAACTACAATGAGGTGGAGTGCCTGATGAAAGTGATGAAGTGATTCATAATTTGAAAGTGATTGTGAATTTAGAACTTTATTGGCCTTTTTTGTAAAATTAGCTAAAGAAAAACATAACTTGTTCTTTGTTTAAATTGCACTTAATTATTTTATAAAAAGCATGTCTGAAACCATTAACTTGAACCATAAAAAAAACAGTAAGATCAAATAAATAAAATGATACATCTTATGGAATTGTTGAGAGAAACCCACAAAATCAATTCAGTATAGTTTTGTTGTAACAAATGGCTCGTAATATCAGAATGCTTATGGTTAAGTTATATTTAAGTTCTCTATGCCTACCCTATATTAGCATGGTAACCATTTATTATTACCTTGTTTAAATGCATCCATGAGTTTTCTGAGCTGAATGCAAGGTAACACATCAGCAGTATCTTCCTTCTGTACATATTTTAGATCTTCTTTTGTCTCCAAGCTAGAACTCTGAAGTTTAGAAATGATCTGCAACTGGGTGAGAGATTTGGCAAGGTCTTGTAGATGATCCCCTTGATTTCTTCATTAGTCATCATTTTGGAATAAAGGGAAGGAATGGTACATAATTATGATTGGTGTGTCTTGGACAATGGGGGGTAGTAATCTATCAGCTTCTCCTGATTGACACAACAGTAGCTTCTATGCATCAGTGTAAGACTATAGGCACCCATGCCAGGTAGATGCATGCCATGATATTTTTCAGCAAAAAAATATACTTCTAAATCCTTGTGAATAGAACCACTTTGATTTTTTTCCAACTACAAGTCCCTCATCATCATCACTGATCACAATGAACATGTTTTTTTTCTTGTATTTTGTACCCTTCACAGCTACTTCATGAGCTAGTAGCATGTTTACAGCCTCAAAATCATGTTGTGCAACTGCCTCTCTGATATCATAATTGTAGTCTCCTGAGAAAAATGGTGTGCCCTTCTTCACTAAAACAGCTGGAGAGAAGAATTTTCCAGCACTCAAAAAGGCCTGCAGAAGTTAATGTCTCTCTGCAAGAGTAGAGCATGGATTCTTAAAGTTAAAACGTATTTTCCTCAAACACTGTTTAAAATATGTTTGTTTGCTCTCATATCGTAAAGTCCATAGATGAATAAGTGGCCCAAACTGGAGAATGAGCTCTGGGTAATAACTGACATAATGATGTTTGGGGTTCAGTAGGTGATCAGGAAAGGCTTGTTTTCGGTAATGCAAATATTCATCGATAATAACTCTCAGATAGGCTACCTGACCAGTTGAAATGGCTTGTGCACAGATTAACTCCTAATTCTATAAGTCTTAATAAGTCGCAATAACAACTGCCATATTTAATTGACACCTGGATTTTCTATTTTGTCTCCGATCAACACAGGCAACATTCTGAGCAAACACCAATTTTCGAATGCAGTAAAAGTATAGCTGGTTTTCCTAGTAAAAACCGCCAAATAAGGTTTACACGTAGTTATGTTATGATACGTAATCACATGGTGGGGAAATGGGGGGATTCCCCCGGTCTACTATATGTCTCTCTGCATCAGCTAAATTATGTTTTATATTCACAGTGAATAGGAGTTAAAACTACCACCCGTGTGACACTCCAATAACAGACCATGCAAAATCCCCAAAAGTATTTAAAATATTGCAAAGTAACATTGCAACCTTGTAAACAATAATAAAATCAGAGAAGGACTTCAACTGTAAGCCACAGTTGATTTTTTTTATTTACCGCTTAGGCAATAACGTTGACAGTAACGTATATTTTCAACATACTGTAACAGATCGGCCAGGCTCCACCACCACCCAATCACAACGATCTCTATCACCGGAGTACTGAGCACCTGCACCTGTCACCAATCAAGCATCTCATCAACCAGTCTGTATAAAAGCACACACCTCAGACACCCTCATTGTCCGATCTCGTATATAAGTAGAGGACTCTCTGACTTTGCTACTGCTTCCATTTGAATACTGACCTGCATTACTTACCTCCTGTGTTCCTCCTAGTGTCTCCTCATCTCCAAGTGTCTCCTGTTCCTCCTAATTCCCGGAGAGCTGAAGTGTGTGCTCCTCCTGTGTACATTCCAGCTCCTGTAAAAGAAAGGACTTTGATTATTCCACTCGTCATATCCTTTGAACGGTTCTACAAACTATACACTCACGTGTCATCATCTGGATCCTACACCCGTACTCTCTGTGACCAAATAAACTTGATTGTATATACTAACCTGTTGCGTCAGACCTCTTCC
>NW_015505974.1:639891-657278 GCF_001515645.1 Sinocyclocheilus grahami | reverse complement strand
GATCCTACACCCGTACTCTCTGTGACCAAATAAACTTGATTGTATATACTAACCTGTTGCGTCAGACCTCTTCCATTACTCATACGTTGTCTATGATCAAAAATGTAAGTTGTTCAGTGGACTTTTAAAATTTGCTTTCCTTGAAAAAATAAAAATACACAGCTTGTGTTTTTTTCTTTTGATTTAGTCGATTTGGTTTTGAATCAAACACAATGTCGTTTTCGGCAATCAAGATCTGACAGCAACAGTGCATTTTTCTGCTTGGGCGAGCGCTTCACGAACAGCTTACCTCACGCATTAAATCTGCCACAGACCAGCAAATCACTGAGAACGTGCATCAATCCTGATGACTCATAACAATAGAGCAGAGGCAAGAAAGCTGCGGAGAATCCGCTCGCCTGGAAGCAACCATAACCGATATAGATTTAGAGAAAATTACTGCCGTTTACCAAAAAAAATAATTTTACGTACTTATTCCTAACTCTTTAAGCTTTAAGTTACATTTCAAATGACAAGGGATCAACTTATAATTATAATACTTATAATGTTTATTTGAATTATACCGTGAACTTATTCTCTCAAATGGCCTGGGTATTTGGAGCATTCGCAGCTTATATGGACACAACGCCACTGCTAAACTGTTTGTTTACCTTAACAAGATGGCTAATGTACAATGCCAGATCTGAGGATACAATACCCTCAAAAAGATCATGGCCAAGACAAGGAGGTAACCCTGGCTGACATACATGGAAGTTTGTGAGTGTATTAAATAAAAGAGTCAAATGTAACGCCTCCACTGGATGAAGACTGTCTGAAAATGATCACTGTATGACTGCATTGTCCGTTTATTGCCCTGGATAAGAGGATCTGCATTGAATTATTTGGTGATCTCACAATATCTGCAGAAGTATGAACTACTGCTGAAATTCTCAACAAAACCTGCTATGCAAGTATCTTGTGTTTTTTTCTTCTCAGATCCCAGTGGGTTGACCACTTCAAATGCATCCCGATATAGGATCAAGCTCAATGATGAGCAGTCTGTCTGAAATAACACATTATCTGCAATATTTCTGCCATCCCACACATCACAAAGAATATCATTAGAACCAATACTGGAGTGTACTTGCTTATATTGGTCCCACACTGATTCAGAGATTTGATTGTTTGTTTAATGGGAACACACTTTGCCTGCCTCATTCTGACCCAGACTGATCTGAACTGACTAGGCATAATTGAAGCTGTTCTTGATAACATTTTTTTCTTCTTTTCTGGTCAGTTTTCAATGACTGAATGTTGCAGGCATGTACATTTCTGGAAACCACAGCTGTCGGTATTTTAACGTAATTGTTACCAATGTTTTATTTAAAAATTGTTTTACTGTGTGTGTGTGTGTGTGTGTGTGTGTGTGCATATATATATATACACGTAAACATGAGGTCCTCCCAAACCAATACAGCATCGCCAACTCCGACATATGAACCCACAAACACACCGTACACTCTCATCTGAGAAGCTAACGTAAAACAGAGGGACTCATCTGCAGGGATAGAAAACCGTTTTACACTCTCGCTCTCCAGGGAGATAACCGTGTATAGACTGTCTACACTCATTAAGAGTAACGCCTCCCGCAGGATGAGCTCTGCCTGCATATCCCTCCATAAACATGCTCTCAGTACTCCAGACACCTTTAGCCTTGAGCTCATGCTACACCGTGTATGTTTTGATATGTGTATTATGTTTATCTAAAATGCTTTTTAAAACCTTCATACAATATGGTTTCATCATTGGCCGGAGGTTAAAGATCTCATCTGAGAGACTGGTTTAATAATTTATTTGTATATATTTTTGAACCATGCAAATGCAGTGTGTTTGACTCAGTATGCAAGAAACCTGTTGGAAATGCAATTGGAAATGAAAATTAAATATAAAATGAAATGATGCAAAGGGATATCACATCCTAGATGATTTGAGGAAAAGTTTAAAAAATAATAATAACCTTAGTCTTATTGTATCAGTAGGATATAATTGTGATAAATTTTACATGTTAATGCTTGATCAATTTATCAATTAATGTATTAATGTTTATTATTATTATTATTATTATTATTATTTTAAAACTGTTAAAGGGTTAGTTCACCCAAAAATGAAAATTCTGTCATTAATTACTCACCATCATGTCGTTCTAAACCCGTAAGACCACTGTTCATCTTTGTAACACAAAATAAGATATTTTTTATGAATTTTGAGAGCTCTCTGACCCTCCCATAGACAGCAATGCAATTACCACGATCAAGGTCCAGAGACGTAGCAAGGAAATCGGTAAAATAATCCATGTGACATCAGGGGTTCAACTGTAATTTTACGAAGCTACAAGAATACTTTTTGTACGCAAAGAAATAAAAAATAACGACTTTTTTCAACAATTCGTCTCCTCCGCGTCACCCTGGTGCAATTTTGGAAAATATCAACTGAACATAAATAGCGTATGCTATTCTGTGTCAGCTGTGTCATGCGTTTTTTTTTCCGTTGTTTACACTTTGATTTGAACGAAAACAACGTATCCGCGTGACGCAGCTGAGGTTATTCACAATCAGTTTACAGCCACTTCTGCCTGTTATACAGCTCACACTAGTCTATTTTATCTTTTATGCCTGTATTAGTCATATGACCCCCCCCCCCAAAAAAAAACAGCCATGACTACACACGCATGCAGTCTACCGCTCTACAGACCAGCAAACAACTCAGGCCAGGCCTACTAATGTGATACATTCAATACAAATGTCATAACTAGAAAAGCTTGCTCATATAAAGTCATAGGCTTACATAGTAACTAGATGTGTACGTATGTAACCACAGTGTAAGTACACATTGGTACATAGTATCTAGAGCTGTAATATTTCTGTAACTACTTTAATTCTATGAACCCCCCCCCCCTCCCCCCAGGCAGTCATAAACACAAGACTATGTTCAAAACCCTAGTGTTCATTGGAAATTAGATTTGTTTGGCAGTTAGTAGAAGGGTTGCGCTCTTACTGGAGATTTCATCATAACTAAGGTATCACGAATATACCACACCAAGGTTATCATCAAAAATAAGAATGCACCATGTATGCTACAACAAAAGCACAGGAGAGCACATAAAGAAAATGTAAAAAAAAACAGCCATGACTACACACGCATGCAGTCTACCGCTCTACAGACCAGCAAACAACTCAGGCCAGGCCTACTAATGTGATACATTCAATACAAATGTCATAACTAGAAAAGCTTGCTCATATAAAGTCATAGGCTTACATAGTAACTAGATGTGTACGTATGTAACCACAGTGTAAGTACACATTGGTACATAGTATCTAGAGCTGTAATATTTCTGTAACTACTCACATGTAAGAACCCTCCGAATGGTTTGTGTAAGTACAAATTTGTAACAGAACATATATAACACAATTTTGTAACAACAATATGTATAAGAGTAATTGGAACAATTTGATCCAGGGGGTGGAGATGGGTAGGTTTAGGGTGCCCAGAATAAACAAAATATTGGGGGAAGGGGGTGAACAGAGATGGAGGTGATCTCTTAAATTTAATCTTTCTTAAATGTGCTTGAGAATTTGTCACACTCAACACTGAATTTATCATTCACCTGATCAGTATTCACCATGAATGTTCAGGAATATAAACTGTCTGTCCAGCCATCAGAATGTTGTAGCTGTAGCATTTGGCAAGCTTCTGTAATGAGGAGGCAAAGTTACTATTATTAATTTATATTCAATGGCGAGCTTCTTGTTGGACCATTGCTCTATTAAACTCTGAAAGTGTAATGCTGGTCACAGTTCACAGTGATCATCTCAAGTAATTTCAAGTTCACTCCCATTCAGTTGTGACTAAAAGTGAGGAAGTCTGAGTGACTGAGTTGTTTTCTTTATAATTAGTCAGTCCTTTTCCACCAGTTTAACCAATTCAGGTGGGTTTGCGAGCATGAGATGTAGGCATTATTACATTGACAGGGTAATCAGCCAATCACAGTGATATACAGATCTTAGCTAGTATTTTGTATGTCTTTTGTCTTAATGCAATATGATGTGATTTGAATTTATTATGAAATACCGATCAAACAAATCGGTATATAATGATCACACAGTCTTGTCATGTTGCCATGATATTGCATTTTTTCATGCACAATATATTTCATAGGAAACTATATTAGTGTCAGAAGTATCTGGTTTAGTGCATTCTGAGGGCAACAGGTCCAGCAAGCACATGCGTATTAGGGCAGGCCAGCCAATTTGGAAAGAAGCACTTGAGACCAGGTCAAACTCTTTTTGCCCTCTGAGACTTTTTGAAGAGAAGTTTTGTCAACCTTAACAAGATATTATTTGCTTTAGTATTGTGTTTTTTGGTCATTAAACTCCATGAATTGTAGGATTTTTCACAGCTACTTGAGCAAGTGCAAGTTGCGAACCTAATACAAGAATGTTTGTTGTATTTATTTATATAATTTAGTTTTTATCTTTTTGTTTTAATAGTTTCAATTTTCATTTTAGTTTTGTTTTCAGTAATTGTAATATGTTTTGACATTTTAATTATTATATATATTTTTTTATATGTATATTTAGTTTTTTTTTTTACCAGTTTTTGATTTGGTAATTTTACTACATAAAGGTAAACTAAACGGAAATGAGATACCGTGCATGTTCATTATCGTGATATATCGTATTACTGAATACCGGCACATTTTTTTCACTGATTTTTCATTCATATCTTCTCTGACTCTGGATAATGTCTCTCATAATTTTAGTTTAAAAGAGTTTATATATGTCAGTTAACATTTATTTACTTATTTAAGTTTAGTCTGTTGCCAAATCTACACTCTATGAGTCAGAGTCAGTAAATGATTACTTGACAACCTGATCTCTCATCAAAGTGGCAATTTATCTATCTGTCTGTCTGTCTATCTCTTTGTTTATTTACATAATTATTTCATGCAATTTCATCTCAGAAATGTTATATTTAGCTATCATATTGCATATGTTTGATGTTATTTTCTTTATATGAAAATAACATAAAAAATAGCTTTGTATGACATAAATTGCAAATGAAACATCAAAGCCAAAATGCAATTTCCTTTAAAATTATGCAAATAAAGCATACAATAAGCTGATAATGTAGTGATTGATTTTTCAGTCATGGCTTCTCTGACTCTGGATGTTGTCTCTCAGCATTTTAGTTGCACCAAACCCTGATACATGTCACAGCAGGTATCGACTTAGATTGGAGGAAGGGTCGTAGATATTTTTTTTTATTATTCATATAAACTGCAAGGTCTTTTCAGCTACAAAGCAGGCCTGGAATGACCCATCAAAACTATTGTGACCTTCACAAAGAAGCGTGACTTTTCATCTCAAAGATATTCAGTGCTTTCTGTCCAAGTTGTCCATTATCATTACTACTGCTTGGGGGAGCGTGCGTTGAAAGGCGTTAGCAGGTAAATCTGGTACAATGGGATAACAGTGACAGTTCATCAAATTAGTCTACATGTGTAAAGCCTGACAATGAGTAGAATGAGCACAGGTGCTCCCGTATTCCATATTGAATGACACATAATATTTTAACATTTTCTCCCAGCAGGTAAATGTTGAATTAAGAATTAACACTGACTGACTGACTGACTGACTGACTGAAGAATTGTCTTTGCTTGTGAAGATCCTCAACAAAAGCTCACCTGCTTTTCTATTTAGTTCCCCTTAGTTTCTCTTAAATCTGGCCTTACGGAAAGGAATGTTCTGAATGTGTTTTTCGGTCTCTACAAACATCTTATCACACTTTGATTTGAACCTGGAATTTGCAGGAAAGCACTCCATTCACATTAGGCATAACAAAATAATTGCTTTTTACGTAAGTAGTCAAAATCTCTGCATTTATTTTTATTTTATTTTTGGCCAAACTTTATTCTCAGGAATCGAACTGTGTATGGATTCACTATAAAATAAAGTTGCTTCATATAACCAATTGTTAATTCTGCAAATATCAAGGGCTGTGTGCAGGCTGGTGGTCACAGTCTATTAATCAATATGATCTGAACTACAGGGGCTACAGAGAGAATATTTTAAAGCTCTACTAGGTGGAAAGAGCAAGAAGAAAGCATTAGAATTCCCAAGTTGTTTCTCTAAACTTTTGTTGTCAATGCCTTTATTAAAGGAGCAATACTGCATGCAGCTGAAACAGGTATGGAAATTCAGATTCAAAATATTGGAGAAAGTTGTTTCCATCGCCCACTCCTTCCCAGACTCAAAGCTTACGTGGGTTGTCAGTTTGAGAACATGCAACAAGAACAAGCACAAATGACAATGACAAGCGATGGGCCTTACACTGTATGTTAATCAGTTAACATATATGTTTGCAGTGTTTTTGACATTTGAAAATCATAAACTAGCATACATAGACTTTTATGTCATGTAGAATCTCTAATCTCTAATCACTAATCCAGTTTGTTTGCTGGCCTCCATGACTGCATCACTCTGTGTTTGCAAATGGCAACCCAGGATATTGAAATACTATTGGCTAAATTGGCAAACAAATATAATAAACTTTCTGTATGGTGATTTTATGTTTTAGTACACTAAATATGTTACATAAAGCTCATTTAAGTTTTTCAGTCTCATGTTTGTAACTCAGAAACATTAAAGTTTAATATAATGTTGTATCCATATAAAATAAGTTGGAATTTGAGTGTGCAGTGAAAATTTGTCATTTTAAGCGTAGTTTAATGAGATTTTTATCACATAAAGCTAATTAATACATTTAAAAAATGCACGATTTAGTGGTTGTTACTGACTGTGTTTACATTCATATAAATATTCTGAATAATATCCCAATTTAGATGTATTTGTAATATGTATTCAGCCAAATGATGAGATAAATTCAGAGTATGTTAACATTTATGTATGTATGATGTAAGCACAGGTAGGACTACCTGCAAGCCATTTCTGCCTGACGCACCTCCGACTGTGTCGTTTCGGCTGCCTGCAGAGTCATCAGCCAGGAGCCACCCATCATTGATGTTTCACTCTTTTAATCCTGGAACATCTCCGGGTGGTGGAGCAACGGCAGGGATGTCTCCCTACCGCCCCCTGCAGCCAGCCCTAGGATCCTTCTCTCCACCACATCTTGTCCTTTCTCCGAAGCCAGTGCCAGAAGCTCCCTTGCTCTGCCTCCTCTTCCAAATCTTTTTGTCGAGATCAAGATCAGCTCTCAGCTTCTCATTGCCTCTGGGTGACAGCAGGGACCACTCCTTTATGGTGCTGCTAAGCACCTCACCCCCTTGCCTCACGAACCGTATCAGACCATGAGATGTTGCTGGGCTGGCCCTGTTGGCTTCTAGTCTGTGATCCTCGATGACTTCAACTAATCTTCGCAGGACCTGGTCGTGGTGCCATCCGTAATGTTTTTGGGTCAGTGCCGTTTTGCAGCTGGATACAGTCTGCTGTAAACTGGGTTTCAGATTGCCTCTGAGACGTACCAGAGGTGCAGATTCTGGGGGTTCGGGATGGTGTAATATGTTGCCCTGATTAGGAAGCTCAGCCTTGCTTGAGGCATCCTTCACAGACTGGCCCACGTCACAACCCTATCAGTGGGAACCTCCCAGGTTGTCCATCTCCCTTGCTGGCGTTGACTCACGGCTTTGATCTTGTAGCCCTCCTTTTCCTCCCTCACAACTTCGAAGATCACTAGTTTTTTCCTCTCTGTCTTTGAGGCTTTGGACCAGATCTCAGGTGCTGTTCCCCAACCAAAGCCTGCTCTGCCTTGCTGCACAATTTCGACAACCTCCTGGTGTTTCAGGCGGGTTATGGGCTGGTTTACTGCTTACGATGCTTTCTATTTTCTTTCCAGTCTGCACTTGGGCGTTGGTGTTTTGCTCTGCCGGTTCCGGTGAGTCTTTTATCTCAAATACCAGCCTCACCTTCTCCAGTTTGTAGCCCAATCTGATGGATTTCATTGGAAGCCTCAGGGTGTTTCTTCTGAACAGGGCTACATTTGACAGATATTGGGGAAGGCCCAGCCACTTCTGGAAGTAGTTGTTAGCCATTGAGTCCATCTTCTGGACTGCTGATGAGGTGATATCACACAGTTTGAGGGGCCACATCAAGCGATGGTACAAGGTGAATTGGTAACACCAGACCTTTAGTTTGCCAGGAAGTAAGCATTGATCAAGATTTTTCAGGCTATCGTTGCCCAGTTTAGTAATTCCTCAAGCCTTTGCAGCAGCCTGTTGGTACATGCCGCTTGAAGGTCCGATTTACTGCGTTTGGCTTATTGAATCTGTTCCCAAATCATCGCAGAATGCTCTACACAGCCCAGGAATCCTGAAACTCCTGCCTTCTGGCAACTGGTGTCAGTTTGCCAGGAGGTAACTGGTCATATGTTTTACCAACACAGAGAAGATCTTATCTTCCACGTTCAGAAGAGTGATGCCTCTGAACTGGCTGGTGTTGTGGGAGTCTTTTTTTTGGGGGGGGGGGGGGGGAAAAGAAAGGACAAACCTTAATTCCTCAAGCCTTTGCAGCAGCCTGTTGGTACATGCCGCTTGAAGGTCCGATTTACTGCGTTTGGCTTATTGAATCTGTTCCCAAATCATCGCAGAATGCTCTACACAGCCCAGGAATCCTGAAACTCCTGCCTTCTGGCAACTGGTGTCAGTTTGCCAGGAGGTAACTGGTCATATGTTTTACCAACACAGAGAAGATCTTATCTTCCACGTTCAGAAGAGTGATGCCTCTGAACTGGCTGGGGTTGTGGGAGTCTTTTTTTTTTTGGGGGGGGGGGGGGATAAAGATAGTGACAACCTTATTCCATGCTGGTGGAATGTTTTTGGATTTCCAGGCAATGCCCATCAGTTTCCACAGCAGCATCAAGATCAGGGGGCAGTTCTTTTAAACCCTGTAGGGTACGCCATTTGGTCCAGATGCTGAGGCCGCTCTTACTAGCTCCACAACCTGCTTAACTTCCAACCACTTTGGAGGAGAGGTGTTTAGAATACCTATCCAAAAACCTATGAATATCCACACTGAAGAGGCCCATCAGCAACACTCGTGCCATCCCAGAGGCTGTATTTTGAGCTTTTGCAGTCGCCCAACAAGGAGCTCAACAACAACATAATGTTACATGGTATGCTTTTAATTTCTACTCAGAATGTACCAATTTTAAAAATACTTACTTTGGATGATTTGCTAGGTGCACTCAACGTTTGTGGGATTATTCTTGTTTAGAATGTGTCTCATGTCCACTAGCAAAGCTGGAATCTCTGGAAAATAAATGTAATTTAAAAAAGTTCTATAAAATTATAGATGTGGCAAACAGAGTGGATATATATTAAGCCAAAGGAGGATGTGAAGACACAGATTATAATTTAATCTAAAATAAATTGTCTTGAATTACCATGTTGCAGTGCTAAGCAAACATCCTCTGTGTTAAGCCCTGCTTTAACAACACAATAACGTCTCAGGTTACGTATGTAACCCTAGTTCCTCGAGGGAACGAGACGCTGCGTCGAGAACACTAGGGGAACGCCTTCAGTGACCCACGCTCTGAATCACATGTGAAATCAGTCCAATAGCTGAGCGGTACGTCACGGCGGATGACGTCATAGGCAAGTTCAACAAGTTGCTGAATTATTTAACATTAGAGGATCAGCTCACCGAAATGAAATATGTCCTGGTCTATTCACCCGCCTGCTACTTGAAACAATGTCATTGTAGAATATACACTGTCCAGAAATCTCACTATCAGCCTCAAGGCATATGTTCTTAAAAGAGCTCACATCAATAAAAGGTCACCTACAATGTCACATCTCTTGTCCAATCTGTGAATATTACTTTGGTGACAAAAGTGATGAAGGGCAGTGTACAGTGTGCCACACAGCTTGGGATAAAACAGCTTGCTGAAGAATGGAAACTTCTTCATATAATTACCAATCCAAACACAGCTGGAACATCTTCTTCGAAGAGAAGATATTGGATTTTGTCAGGAAATAGCACATGTTATTCAGAACATTGTGATGACATTTGTAGTAGTAACATGTACAAAAATCTTAACACAAATGAAGGCCCAGTTGATTGTCCTCATAGATACTCCTTAACACTCAACTGCAATCGAGTGCCTGCATTTAAATCATCACTCTACAGTATTTGGCCATTACAAGGGATTGTAAATGAGCGTCCTTACCCTGTACGCAAAGAAAACATTTTATTTGTTGGCTTGTGGTTTTGCAGTAACAAGCCAAATGTTAATACATTTTTAAAGTCGTTCACTCTAGAGTGTCAGAGGTTGTCAACTGTTACATTTCAGGTAAAAAGAAATGTGCGATTCAGTTGACAGGCCCATACTACAAAACATGACCCAGTTTAATGGTCAGTATGGGTGCAGCCTCTGTGTATATCCTGGAGAACAAGTTCAAAAGGGAAATGGTACTGTTAGGGCATACCCATACAAAGATGTTCCAAAAAAGGACCATGCTTCAACCATAAGTGATGCAAGGGAGGCTCTGCGTAGCACAAAATGTAGGGGTGTTAAAGGGCCCACGTGTCTTATAAACATTTGCCTGAATGCATCCAGCTGTACATCAATTTAACTGGTTAAAAAGACTGATGCAATTTGAAAGAGTAACAGATCAGTGGAGACAGTTTAATATTTTAGTAGACTTCCAGTCAAAGAACAACTGTATTACTCACAAGAATGCACTAGAGTAGTGAAAAGGAACAGCTTTATTGTTTTGTTTTAGATAGACACATAATCACAGTTTACTGTTATATTATAGTAGAACAACAAGGAAACAGAAAATGCTTTGCTCTTGGAAGACAGTATGATAGATCAAACTGTTCATTCATCAATGTAAAACAATTGAGCTGGACTGAAATGAGTATTGCAGGGCAGGAAACAGATTTTCAATTTTCAGGTGACAATTTTCAATGAAAAAAAAAGTTTGCTAATTGATCTGCCACAACATGCAAGCATCTATGCATGCATTCCACCAAGATACAGTGTGGAGGACTAAAAAAGTTGGCACTTTATTTTGATGGTCCCTTTAAACATTCTGTTGACTTTAAGTAATTTTGCACCTACATGTCTGCTTACTCATTATTGTGATGGTCCCCCAACATACTGCTACTGACTATAAGTAACTTTTCAAGTACATCTCAACCAGGCTAATAGGCTAATAACAGGCAATTGGCTAATCGGGAGCACCGAGAGGATTCCCGGTGGGCCGGTCTGTTTTTTTGGCTGCGGTGTTGTTATGCCACTGGGGTTGAAATATGGATGCTGTCCACTGATCTATAATAGACAGTATATATAGATCAGTGATGCTGTCCCTAGTCTGCCTGCACTCATAGCAGCCCCACTCTTTTTATTTATAATTTTCTCACAGCCCATATTATTATTTTCACCAGACCATATCAATAACAAATTCTCAATTGATAATTAATCATTCTTTTTGCGCAAATCATTGTTTTATTTGTGAAGTAGACGTTTGAGGAAGGCGTTAAGACCAAGCGGAATCCTCTGCCGGCCAGAGAGAGAGAAAATACATTAAAAAAAAACTTCTAGTATTCTTGGACCTCATTATTGAAGTAGGCTACAAATTCAAGCACCAGAAGCAGCCCATACTCTCTAAGTTTTCTTTAATTGAAAAATATGCATTTTCATTAATTCAAAGGCTATATGTGACCCTGCACCACAAAACCAGTCTTAAGTGTCAATTTTTCAAAATTGAGATTTATACATCATCTGAAAGCTGAATAAGCTTTCCATTGATGTATGGTTTGTTAGGATAGGACTATATTTGGTCGAGATACAACTATTTGAGTATCTGGAATCTGAGGGTGCAAAAAAATCTAAATATTGAGAAAATCACCTTTAAAGTTGTCCAAATGAAGTCCTTAGAAATTCATATTACTAATCAATAATTAAGTTTTGATATATTTACAGTAGGAAATTTACAAAATATCTTCATGGAACATGATCTTTACTTAATATGCATTAAGTAAATAGCATAGTGTATTTTACATTATGCTATTAATATTTTACTTATTGTATTTGTGCTATTGGCAGTGTACAGCACTTTAGTCGGCTTTTAGCTGTTTTTAAATGTGCTTTAAAAATAAACTTGAACTTGAATATCCTAATGATTTTTGGCATAAAATAAAAATCTATAATTTTGACCCATACAATATATTTTTGGCTAATGCTACAAATATACCCCAGCGACTTAAGACTTTTGTAGTCCAGGGTCACATGTGGTTGCAATTATTTTTTTAGTTCAAAACTTTAAATGCCATTGTTTAAAATGATTTATTGACTGACGTTTCATAGACCTTCAGTTGTTACGCTTTCAAATTTAATTTCAGTTGTTACGTTTTCAAATTTGTAATTTCACAGTATTTTCACCTCCTAACTTACTACACTTGTGAAGTCACAATTCTATATTGGTACAATTTACTAAGGCCGATGACTTTTTTTGTATGACATTTAAATTATTTTTAGAATAATTGTACATAAATAGGTTAAGCAAAACGATTGTGATTATTTCTGAGAACTATTTAACTGCAGGCAGACATACATTATGGTACAGTACACATATTTGGAGTGTCCCTTATTCTGTTCCTTATGTTCTTAAAGAACAAACACTTATTTTCTACAAGAATACAAAAATAAACACTAGTTTCTACAAGATTAAAATATAAAGAATCACAATTGTCCATTATTTTCCATTTCTGAAGTTAATTGGCAACCCTAATAATGACATAATTATCTTTTGACTCCCCTGACAGCGGCACCTTGCTCAAAAAAACAAACAAACAAACAAACAAAAAAAACCTCAGTTGTTGGATATATGCGAGCAAAAAATAGATGAAAAATGGATAATAGAAAGCGTGAAGGTGGCACTGAAAAGACCAGTAAAAATAAATACATAAATAAGTGGGCTGGTCTAAGGCATGAAACTCCAGGGCTGAAAATGAGTCCCACTCCGGCCCTGATCTCAACTTATTCTAACCTTAACCCTACCAGTCTACTAATACTCTACTAATACTATAATGAGAGTTAGTATGTACAGTATGTACTGTAGGTACAATGCTACTTGTAGTCAACAGAATGTTTAAAGGGACCATCGGAATAAAGTGAAACCCTATAAAGTTAAGGCAATGTAGATGTATATTTGCAAAAATTAAAGAATAATATAGAAGTTATTAGGGGCCAAGCACTGAAGGTGTGTAGACACCTCTTGTAATCGTTGGCTTTCTTCTTCTTCTTCCACTCTGGGAGTCTATGGCAGCCCATAGAACTGCATGGTAAAAAGCTGTGAAATTTGGCACACTGATAGAGGTCAGTCCCAACATTAATCACACCGATTTTGGAGTCTCTAGCTCAATCCCTCTAGTGCCACCACCTGACCAAAGTTTCACTCATATTTATGCTAATAACTTTTGAACTGTAAGGACTAGAAACAAAATTATTCTGATCCCGTGGCTCATGATGATTCAATTGCACTCTATGATGTAATTTTCTGTCATGAAAATTTTTCCACCATTTAGAATTAAAAAAAAAAACTCTCGGTTCTGTATGTAACTCTTGTTGACAGATGGAGAGAACGGAGATGTTATGTTGTGACAACATTAGGGGTCTTATTTGTGAAACCCCAATCACCTCTGAGTTTAAGAGAAACAGCCAATGAGAACTGGTGAGTGGATTTCGCATGCCCAGCCACTCCCCCGTACATACGTGTATGTAAGGCTATGGCGTGCATCCACTATTTAATTTCAGTTGTTACGTTTTCAAATTTGTAATTTCACAGTATTTTCACCTCCTAACTTACTACACTTGTGAAGTCACAATTCTATATTGGTACAATTTACTAAGGCCGATGACTTTTTTTGTATGACATTTAAATTATTTTTAGAATAATTGTACATAAATAGGTTAAGCAAAACGATTGTGATTATTTCTGAGAACTATTTAACTGCAGGCAGACATACATTATGGTACAGTACACATATTTGGAGTGTCCCTTATTCTGTTCCTTATGTTCTTAAAGAACAAACACTTATTTTCTACAAGAATACAAAAATAAACACTAGTTTCTACAAGATTAAAATATAAAGAATCACAATTGTCCATTATTTTCCATTTCTGAAGTTAATTGGCAACCCTAATGATGACGTAATTATCTTTTGACTCCCCTGACAGCGGCACCTTGCTCAAAAAAACAAACAAACAAACAAACAAAAAAAACCTCAGCCCTAATAATGACATAATTATCTTTTGACTCCCCTGACAGCGGCACCTTGCTCAAAAAAACAAACAAACAAACAAACAAAAAAAACCTCAGTTGTTGGATATATGCGAGCAAAAAATAGATGAAAAATGGATAATAGAAAGCGTGAAGGTGGCACTGAAAAGACCAGTAAAAATAAATACATAAATAAGTGGGCTGGTCTAAGGCATGAAACTCCAGGGCTGAAAATGAGTCCCACTCCGGCCCTGATCTCAACTTATTCTAACCTTAACCCTACCAGTCTACTAATACTCTACTAATACTATAATGAGAGTTAGTATGTACAGTATGTACTGTAGGTACAATGCTACTTGTAGTCAACAGAATGTTTAAAG
Source organism: Sinocyclocheilus grahami (assembly GCF_001515645.1). NCBI lineage: Eukaryota > Metazoa > Chordata > Actinopteri > Cypriniformes > Cyprinidae > Sinocyclocheilus > Sinocyclocheilus grahami. The sequence goes on along the minus strand of NW_015505974.1, from coordinate 642,617 downwards.
GGACCATCGGAATAAAGTGAAACCCTATAAAGTTAAGGCAATGTAGATGTATATTTGCAAAAATTAAAGAATAATATAGAAGTTATTAGGGGCCAAGCACTGAAGGTGTGTAGACACCTCTTGTAATCGTTGGCTTTCTTCTTCTTCTTCCACTCTGGGAGTCTATGGCAGCCCATAGAACTGCATGGTAAAAAGCTGTGAAATTTGGCACACTGATAGAGGTCAGTCCCAACATTAATCACACCGATTTTGGAGTCTCTAGCTCAATCCCTCTAGTGCCACCACCTGACCAAAGTTTCACTCATATTTATGCTAATAACTTTTGAACTGTAAGGACTAGAAACAAAATTATTCTGATCCCGTGGCTCATGATGATTCAATTGCACTCTATGATGTAATTTTCTGTCATGAAAATTTTTCCACCATTTAGAATTAAAAAAAAAAACTCTCGGTTCTGTATGTAACTCTTGTTGACAGATGGAGAGAACGGAGATGTTATGTTGTGACAACATTAGGGGTCTTATTTGTGAAACCCCAATCACCTCTGAGTTTAAGAGAAACAGCCAATGAGAACTGGTGAGTGGATTTCGCATGCCCAGCCACTCCCCCGTACATACGTGTATGTAAGGCTATGGCGTGCATCCACTCATTCAGGTTTATGCTGAGGAGTCAGCATTCAGCGAGTGGTTCAGGCTTGTGGCAAGGGGACATAACATCTCCATTCCCTCCATCAAGGAACGAGGGTTACATACGTAACTGAGATGTTCCCTATCTGTCGGTCACTATGAGTTATGTCGCGACGACGTTAGGGTCCCTATGGAAAACGCCACAACCACTGCACGCCATTACAACTTGTGGCGCTGCAAATGTTGACTAGCCGTGGCGCGTCATGGCAAATGCAAATGCATAAGTCATAACCTTCCCAAAGCCCCAGAGCAAATGCACTAACCTTGGAACCGAGAGGGGCCAATGGTGAGTACATTGCTGCTTGAGAAGCCATTTGTTGTTCTGTCCACAAAAGGTTTCTTAAAGAAGGAATTTTTTCAACCTCTTGAAAAAAAGATTACTTCGAGTTTTATTTTTCTCGAAACAAAATAACTTTTTTTCTCGTAATTTAATGAGTTTATTTTCAAAATTTTATTTCGACTTTTTTTTCCCGAAACAACTTTATTCTCGAAATTTAATGAGTTTATTCTAAACATTTTATTGAATATTTTTTCTAGAAATTTAACAAGTTTAATCTCGCATTATAATGACTTTAATCTCTAGATGGTTTTATTTTTTTGTTATTGCTTGACCCTAATCCTCTTCCGTAGATTCAGACTACACTAGTTTTTTTTTGTTTTTTTTTGCCCAACCTTACACTCCTTGATTATTCATCACCCTAGTCTTTGTAAGCTCATGTTCATCAACACTGGATGTTTTTTCATGAGGTCGGCTCTATATTTGGTCCATATATATTTTGTCCTGTGATTAATGTTGTTAATCATCTCATTATTTCTCCTCAACAGGACATTTCTCAAATGTTTATCACATTTTCTTCCATAGTTCAACTGCATCTCCATTTCCCAATTCAGTTTATCACAATATAATCATATTAGTCTAAACAGGACTTTCAGCGTATACTATCTGAATTTTTCACTAAAGGCTTGTTTTCAGCAGCTTTTACAGAATTTTCACAAATTCTCAGCACTCAAGGTTTTATTTCACAAAACGAAAATGTCAATGTAGCATTCAGCCTTGTGTACTCAGGTATGCCGAGCATTCATGTTTTTAATTTTTTGTCAAAAACACCACCTTGAAGGCAATATTTTGCTGTAAACAACTGGATAGATGGTAACTCTTTTGTTGTCATCAAAAATGTCATCCTGTCAATTAAAAGAAATGCATTGAGTTCAACTTGCTTTTGTTTGTAAATTAAGATTGCATGATAAAATAGAACAAAGAGGTGGCTTTTTATAGTTGTGAGAGAATGGCATGCAAATAGTGATACAACTCTCTGTATGTTTCCCTTTATAAATAGCTTGAGGCTCTTCTAAAGTTCCCTCCATTTGGACAGAGCTCTAATGCTTGGAGCTGCAGTGAGGCTGGTTGTATCTTGCTTGGCTTCCTTCCGACCATCAGCACTCTCACAATGAATAATCCAGAACTGTCACACTGCGACTGACTCACTGGAGCCAATCACCTGTGATGGATAAACAGGTAATACAAGATGAGTTAAAAGCTGATCTGAACAGACTCAGTCCCACCAAATCCATTGTAAAAATGCAATGCAGTATACAAGTTGTACTAAAATATAGCACATATTTTGTAATTTAGGTTATTTAATGAATAGGGTACAGAATAGGGCCTGAAACTCTTTCTTTCTTTAGTTCTTTCTTTTTCAAAGCTGTTTAATATTCAGAAAATGTTGATTCTCAATCTCAGGGTGTCCAAAATGTCTAAATAAATTATGATTTATTTTTACTTGTCTACCTGCCATGCTTAAGAAAGAGTTGAAATACAAGAGTTTGAATACATTTTTTTTTTTTGAGTAATAGCAATACAATTATGTATTGACAAGGTTGCAACAAATGTGGGACATAGATGAAATATAATATAAAAGGATGAATAAAAATAAATAAATAAATAAATATTTTTTTTTATAGCAATACAATTATGTATTGACAAGGTTGCAACAAATGTGGGACATAGATGAAATATAATATAAAAGGATAAAAGGATGA
>NW_015505974.1:618826-635479 GCF_001515645.1 Sinocyclocheilus grahami | reverse complement strand
TTTTTCTAGAATTAAATATTAATTCTGAATTGTAAAAATCAGGATGTTTTATATTTGAATATATTTTTTAAAAATTATGCAAAGCTGATTTTTCAGTATCATTACACCCATCTTTAGTGTCACATTATCCTTTAGAAATCATTTTAATGTAATTTGGTTGCACAATTATTATTGGTGCTAACTTATTTGTTTTCATTCATCATTTCATGTGTCTGTATTCATATCATATTCAAAATAGAATATCAAATCATTATTTCTGCAATTGTAATTCCTGTTTAAAAATGCTGCCTGTGGTGTTTAATGTAGTCTGTGTAAATTTCGGATTGGACTGGATGCACAGTCCTTGACGACACAGTTATTTTTCTGTTTGAAAAGTTGATAAGCCAATCCACCTTTTTCTGAACAAGCCTGCTATGTTTTAAATTCTGGGAAGCACATCCGGTTTGGGGAACTTTCATTCAAAATGACTGAAACAAATTATTTCAGATAATAAGGTTACAAATAATCCTTATCTGTCAGTTTGACTGAATGAGTTGTACATTTTCCCTCATGCTTTATTTGTATCCATCAGAAAAATAATAAAAGGTTTTGTATTTCAATGTGACATTGCTATCACAAGAATATTTATGGTAAGAGCTCTTTTCAGTCTGCTGTGTTTGGTTCCTACTGATTATTTTCTTTTTTTCCTTTGTATTTTGCTGTAACAGAATGACAAGAAAAGACAGCAGACACTGCACAGTTGTGGACTGCTCTCCCGTTTAATAAACAACATATCCCATGAATAATTCACTGGAATGCACTAAGAATCGCGAATTTTTCTCTTCTAATCCGCACGTCTCTTTTCTGCTTTGTTTTCACACGGGCGCTTTACAAAATTATTTCTCTTCTTTTTCACTTGTAATCCATATTAACAGTGTTGACTGTAATGTTTCTAATGCAGGGACATACAATGTTTATGTTAAAAGGACAGAAAACACTTTTAATTGTCCATCAATGTTCCAGTTAATGAACATTTTTGATTAATGAAACATACATGTATCTTACGTAATATTACTACAGTAATGTTTACTGTACAGAAAGACTATTAGGGTTATTCATGGTCTGCTGAAAGCAATAATGCTTTTACACTTTTAAGTTTCCTTTTGATGTTCCAAAGCATGTCCCTTGAACAGTGAGGAGAATAAAATCACCTCAGTTTTTGAAAACACTTATTGCACTCATACAGTGAACATTTAAACGGGTTCATTGATAATCACTGATTATTTACAGTTGAAAAGAAGCTCCTCTCATCATCTGTACAAAGCGTCATGATGTGTAGAGAAAAAGCAGACACAGTTGTATATTATTAATTACATCTAGCATTGTTTCCCCCTACTGTCCATGGCCCTGTCAGGACAGATCTGCAACATATTTTTTGGTTATCACCCACCAGTTGAGATTTGCTGTTTTATTCCAACTGGTTATGCTTGGGTATATAGGGAAGAAAGCTTCCTTTTAAACTGTGTTGTAGTCCAATGTACAGACTGTACAAGTGTACACAATTTACAAAAAAACAAAACTCGATTTAAGCATGTCACTCAAATGAAAGGAAAATTCAAACTGGCGTGCTTGATTGCACACCAACCACAATCAAAACAAACTCATTTAAAGGTCAGTTTGATATGCACATATATTATACACTGATTACCGAAATATTTTAAACATAGTTTAATATTAACCTTTTACTACACCTGGCAATGGCAGGACAATTGAGAACATTTATGAAGTATAAATGTTTCTATAAAAGTCGCTCATATTCACCAAGTGTCACGAATCCGGTCCATGAACTTTCCTTTTCATTGACTCTCGCACCACACAAACTGTTGCATAGCACCCCGGACTACATTTCCCATCATGCATTGCACTGATTGCACTCAGCACGAATTGCACACACCTGTTTACACTGATTGCACCCAGCTGTTTCATATCACTCCCTCACTATTTAACACTCACTCTGATCCCTTCCCGCTGCCGAGTATTGTTTCAGCGTTTATCACTCTCCTAGAGATAGCTACCTTACGGAGCCCTTGTCATTGCCTTAGCCCTAGTCATTTGCCTTAGCCTTAGCCCTAGTCATTTGCCTTAGTCATTAGCCCTAGCCCTAGCCCTAGCCTCGCTGTTTTTCCGGTTTCTGATCTTCGCCTGGTTTCCTGGATTTCTCCCTTAGTCTTGCCCCTTCTGACTCTGTCTGCCCATTGTCGACCCACGCTAGCCCTAGGACTGTTCTTGTGTCTTGCTCACCATATACCTGTCTGCCTCTGTTTGACCCTGCCTGCTTCATGACCACGTCTCTGTCTTCTCCACAATAAAGCCTTGCAGATGGATCCGCACGTCTCACGTCTTGTCAGCCCCGTAACAGAAAGTCTGCATTTATTTGATTAAAAATACAGTAAAATTGTAATATTGTGAAATATTATTACAATTTAAAATAACTGTTTTGTATTTTAATATATTTTAAAACATAATTTATCCTATAATGGTAAAGCTGAATTTTCAGCAGCCATTATTCCAGTCTTCGGTATCACATGATCCTTCAGAAATCATTTTAATATGCTAATTAGTTGCTCAATTATTATTGGCACTCAATTGCTGCTGAAAATTCACAATTGCCATCACACAATCAAATTATATTTAAAAATAAAAACAAAAAACATTCGTGGCTTAATGTGATGTAGAACTTATGCATTACATGGAGTTCTGGAAAAATTGAGTATTTGAAAAAAATAAGCATCTTACTGTCAACGATGAAACTGTAAATTCACTGTATTTACTCTGCAGAGCCTATTTACTTGCATTTGGTACATGCTGTGTGTCGCTCTTTGGCCCTCATCACAAATGTGGAAATATGTCCTATCAACCGAACCTAATGAAGGATGATGAATCAAAATCCACTGATGTCTTATATTAACTCCTGCCTCTGTGAAAAGCATGGATTTTTGGCCAATGCTGGGTTTCTCACCAGCTTCCCAAATAAACAGATGAAACATCTGATTAGTATGCCCGCTCAATTAGGCTTATATCTTCACTGCTTTGTAACAAAGACTGAAAAATCGATATTGTTAGTGACATGAAAGAGATGCTGTGGCTGATATTGTACAGAGAAGCATTTTCTAGTGAACGGCGTTTGCTGACTATCTGCACAAATGCGATGGGAAGCACTTCAAAGCAAGAAAACAGGATGGCTTAGAGTTCAAACTACTGCCACCGCACAAGTATTAGCAGTTTGATCTCTTGACTTCAAGGCATGTATATTTTCATTTGTACACCGTTGTGGAAAACTGAGACAGTGCTCATGCTGGTTGTAGATAGAATGACAGCTGAAACAAACCAAATATTAGAACTATGAGCAATGCATGCTTTCCAAAAAACAAATCTAGGGAATCTTTCTAAAATGATCTACTATTTCTTCTTCCTCTTCTTCTTATTATTATTATTATGTATTCTATTTTTTATTCTTTAAGACTCTTGAAACAAATAAGTTAATATTTTCTTTTCTCAAGACTTCACACAGTTAATTAGCATAATATATAAATTCTTGCAAGGAAAGGGCAATGTGTCTGCGCTTTGACATTATGTTGTTGCAAACTTGCCAAACATGAAATAAACAAATAAAATGCACAATAGATAAACTTAATGTCCTGGAAAAAAGGTTTCATGAGTTTGTTTTGCAGGCCTTTTTTTGGTCTATTTGAGGCCCAACTGCCCGCTAAAGATAAGGCTCCTCACAAGTGCAGCAGAAGCGTGTACCTGCATCCCTGAAAGACACAATACATTATTTAATTGTAAGATTGAGCTCCACTTGTCTTCAGGAGATAAGTAATGAGCATGGTGCATTAGGCGGTGAAGTTATATCCAACCAGCAGAACAGACATGGTCATACCTGACATGAGTTTGGCACTCTTCCCTATTCAGCAAAACATCTCATCTCTCACTCTCAGTTTAAAGAGTGTCTATTAAAGGAATAGCTCACCCAAAATTAATATTTGCTGAAAATTTACTCACCCTCAGACCATCCGAGAGTGGATGTGTTTGTTTCTTCATGGGAACAGATTTGGAGAAACTTAGCTTTACATCACTTGCTCACCAATGGATCGACTGCAGTGAATGGGTGCCATCAGAATGAGAGTCCAATCAGCTGATAAAAACATCACAATAATCCACAGTCTATCAATTAACAATCTGTAAAGTGAAAAGCTCTTTCTAATAACCGTACTGAAAAAGTAGTCCATGTATTATAACGCATATATTATATTTCAGAAGTCATATGAGAATTTTGGGTGTGAAGCAGACCTAAATATAAGTTAAGTTGTTAATTACTGCCAATTAATTGTACTCAATAACTGGATCATTGATTAGATTGAATTTAAATAATAATTTGATGACAAATATGGTTCTGTTTTTGGGTGAACTGTTCCTTTAAAAGCAAACTAGCAAGTACAGAATACTTTTGCTGTCATTTACCCCCGCAAATACTTAAACCACAGCTCTTGCGACCTCTTTTATGGATGCGAATACTTTATGAACCCCCATGAAATCAGCATTAGTGAGACTCTGATCTCTTTCCCTGTTATTTCTTCTGCAGTTCTATCTGTCACACTTGTCTGGCAGCATGGTGATTTTGAAGAATGCTGAATAATTCTCATTCTGCTATTTCCCACAGCAAGCTCGAGGGCCCAGCGTTCCGTTCTATTACTTTGCTTCTCCATGTCTTTCACGTCTGCATCTATGCAAGCCTCCACGATCAAACATTTCACCATGGTTTTATTCTACCGGTTATATCCAGGGGAATAGAAGCCCTCCGCTCTTCTGTCATTTGTGTGTGTAATATGAACATGGTGTGAATGTTTTTTTCAAAACTATTTTATTCTTCTCTCCTCTAAATGCATTTCTTGCTGCTTCTGACTCATAGTTTTAGACACAAAGGGTTTTTTCAGTTTGCTGGTTGGTGTCATTGGTGCCACATCTTGTAGCCATTTGAGAATGTGGGGGGAAGAATGACCTGTGAGAGCTGCACTAAAGATGAAGATTTTTGTTGAATAACAACATCAGATTTATTCTGTTCTTCACAAAAAGCTGTATGGATTTAGAAGATTTGGAATACAGTAAAATGGGTTAAAAACAACCAGATTTGGGTCATTTTGGCAACCCAGTGCTGGGGTCATTCCTTTTTAATGGGGCCATTTTGACTCAGCAGGGTTGGGTTAAATGTCTGATCCAGCATGCTGGAATGTTTGTATAGGCAAAAGTAAAAACAACATGTACTTGTGAGTGAGGAAAAGTGCAGAACAAAAATGGCAGAAAAAACAATAACTAAACGCCATTGGTTAAATATTGAATAACTTGCATTTAAGACCAAATTTGACACCAATGACAATAATACCACTACAGCCAGTCTTCAGTCTTTGAGCTCCTGTATATACTTGAAAACCTGTAATAAATACTGAAAGTTGGAAATAAATTGTGTATTATACCAAATCAAAAGCATTTTTAATCACTCTACTCTAGTGCCTTTCAATCTTTTTTTTAGTTCACGCTCACCAGCAGGTCTGGTTCTACAAGGGTGCTAAGCACCCTTAAACAAAGGCAAGAGCACCCTGAGTTGAAACTTTAATTATAGCATATTGGAAAAAAGAGTTGTCAATCTCTCCAGTGCGTATTTGAGTTTGTGTTCTGGAGCGCTTCAAAGGTTTCTAGTTACAATGCATTTTTGTTGAGCAATATAGCCAATCACAAGCTATGTTTCCATCCATAGTTGTGAATTTAACTTATGCGCAAAATTGGAATATCGCACAAAACATTTGCAAATAAAGCACTGTTTCCATCCAATGAGTCAAAGAGAACAAAATTGCCACTGAATGATAAACTGGCATTAAAAAGCTATATGTTTCCATCCAAAGTTGTGAATTTAACATATGCACAAAATTGGAATAACGCATAAAACGTTTACAAATCTAGTTATCCATCCAGTGAGACAAAGAGAACAAAATCATCACTTCCTGATAAACTGGTACCAAATTTCACTTTAAAAAAGGCTTATTGCTGCTGTAGCACAAGCCAGTGGGTCTTTTTTCGTATATAATAAATTACTTGAGCCTCATAGCATGCAGATGAGATGCAATAAATGTGGTCATTAACTATGATTCCATCCAAAGTTGTGAATTTAACTTATGAGCAAAATTGGAAAATCCCATAAAACATTTGAGAATAAAGCACCATTTCTATCCAATGAGTCAAAGAGAACAAAATCATCACTTCTGGATAAACTGGCACTAAATATCACTAAGAAAAGTAGGAGCAGCCACTGAATATAATAATTTTCATATATAATAAATTACTTGTGCCTCAAATCAAGCAGACGAAACACAATAAATTTGGGCATTGCTTTCGGAGGTGGATGCCTGCTGTTTGTCACAAAGTCACATGATGTTTTTGATGCGGATGGACGGATTTATTCTGCAAATGCGTTTCCATCTCCCATTATTCGCATAAACTCTTTTTCACACAAGTCAAAAACCACCTCAAGCAAGCGTAAAAACTTTTTTTTTTTTCAAATGAAGTTTTCTGGATTTTTTGAGAGTTCTGCATACTTGTGAATTCTGTCATTATAACAAAGTGTAGACACAATGTAAATAAGAGACCTATCATGCAGTATAGACACCTTAATTAATATTAACATAATTTTGTAAGAACTTTGAGCAAATGTGACTAACATCTTAATAGAAAAAAATATTTACATTGTCATATAAAAATGTTAAAATGCTGTTACAATTAGTTGTAAACATAATGACTTGTAAGTTTCTCACTGTACATCACTAAAGCACACTCACTTATTTCAGAGGTACCCTCAGTGATTTGATTCTGAAAATGGGAACTAATCATTGGTCACTGGTCGCCACTCGAGTGATTTTAATGTGAGAGAAAACACTCATGTTCTGGTTTTAAAAGAGCACACTCCTCACTTGTGAGCATTTTCAAAGTTCTCTCTGCTCTCCGCTCTGATTAGTTTTCTTCTATGTTCCACACATATTCCCATCAGCAGCACTGCAAATGGATAGTCAAAGTGGTATGCATGCTGTCTTTCACGTCTGTATTCCCAAAAGTAGTTACGATAAATGATAATCACCAGCTTTCTTACCCAACAGTCTCAAAAAAAGAATAAATAAACAAATAAACCAGCATTTTTGAGTGTATAATACATAGGTTACTTGAATTCCATATAGTTTGAGTAATTAGGATGAAGGATGCAAAGATGTGACTAATTAGGTGAAAATGGATTATACTTAATATAACTAATTAAGTGTTAAGGGAAATAAAAAGTAAGAAGTTAGATTAGAGGAAAGTAATAACACTGAAGAACAGAAATAAGGGCACTAATTGAAGAACAGACATATGACAAAAAAGATAATTTGTTTAAAAGGGCTCACATCGTGAGGAATTAATTGTCCTTGATCTTTTGGGAGTTTGATGTAAACATGGTGCAACTTTAAGAACATTTCAAACAAAACTTCCCCTGATCCAAAAAGAAAATCTACTGAAATCAAGCACAAATAGCTCATTCTGAAATCCTTATGTCTGACCCCATAATTCTGTTACATTAACACAATTATTATTTATGCATAAAACTTGATGTCAGTGAAGCAGTAGGGAGGTAGTTGGACAGATATTATTATTATTTCTAAAGAGGAACTAACACTACGAGTAAAATGTGGCTGTGTGTAGCACCTACAGCTCTGCAGATTCTTCAGAAGAAATCCCATGCTTTGTGAAATGAGTGACTGAAGTTTATTTTTTACCTAGATTGTTTTGATAATTCCAGCCTTATCTTAACAGTTGTTCATTTTTCATGAACAGAATAGGTGTTTGATGAGGGGACAGCACCAAAAAAAAGTATAAGAGTCAGGGTAGAAGCTGTTCATGAAAAACTAAATTCTGAAAGACACTGTAAGTAGAACAAAATAGGTAATAAAAAAGCATGATATGATTCCTTTAAAAAAAAGTTACGGGGCCCAAAGCAATATATAGCCAGGGGGGGCATAATTCTTAGTCACGGCCCTATTGGGAAGTGAAACTTTAAATCAAAGTAAACAGTTCAGAAGTTTCAGAGCATAAATAAGTATTAAATAAAAACAAAAAAAAATGAGGGAAAATAGCAGATCTGAGGATGCAGACATTTTCTACAGCAGTGACATCTTGATGGAACTCTGGCTCCCTGTAGGGCAGATTTCTGTTAGATGATTTATGGTCGGCCCAGTACTTTTGTCAAGCTGATAATACCACTCACATCTATGTTGTTAGATTCCCACAGTCCATCTCACTGATGGATCACAAGTGTACCTAAAGATCGTTGCCTTTTGTCTGCACAGTTGGAATAAAACAATCCAGGAGCAACTAGGGGCACAGAATCCATTAGAGCTGCATCAGGATCCTGTGTCCCTCTGCACATCTAACATGGTTATATTTCATGTCTGTGTCTTGAGCGGGAAAAACTGTCTGGAAATGGTGCATTGACTGTTCTCATGGGATTCAAGACATGACTCGTTTCAGGCTCAGGGCAGCTGAGAAAAATCTTAATGACAATTTTTGATAAATGTAATAATTGCTCAGAGTACTGAGAATCACACCACCTATTTTCTTTTTGATTTCCAGTTATAGGCGAGACTGGGCCTATAACGAGACAAACATCCATTTGCACAAACGTATGTTGGTTTCAAACATATACAAGACTGTCTTCAGTTAAGTGTGTGAATGCTATATACTAAGAAATATTTTAATATCTTTATATAGTTTTAGATTTTAATTGAAATATTCTCATGTTAAATAAATTTTTTAGGGCTGTCAATCGATTACAATTTTTAATCTTAATTAATCACACCCTTTTTCTGTGATTAATCACGATTAATCGCACACTTCATGAAATTAAGCATAGACCATTTATCTTGTTTCAAATGTTTATTTTGTCATAATCTGCTATATCCAGCAAAGTAAACCAAAATATTGAAGCATGATTCTCAAAAATCTGTATTTTCTGCAAGCTTTTTTCAAGATAAATGTAGATGTCTTTCCAAAAAAGGACACTTAGAAACTCCAAAAGGACAGCAAAGAACCAAATGATATAAGGAGCCCATAGAATTTTATAGTATGTGTACAGTGCAACAGCAAAGAGCTTCCCCTTCAGGAACTCGAGCTGCGTCGAGTCGCTTTGGGAACGCAACTACAGTACACAGATCCATTCCGTATAATTAAACACAGCAACATAAACATAACAAATCAAAACATTATCGTGAATGTGTGTGGAAACAACGTGAATGTACGGAAATGTCTGTGCCTGTGCATAAATACAATGTGCGATCAGTGCGTCAAGAGCACTCATACACGCATTATTATAACGGACTCGCGCTTGTTTACTGTACGACAATCTTACCTTGATTGCAGTCTTCATTCATCAAAACTTTAGTAGTGAGACTGGTTATCCAGTCGAGAAACCGTAGTTTGAGTCTCATCTGGCCATACAGCGGTGGGATGTGTTGACATTCCGTCCAGTCTGTACTTCACACAGCGCGATATGTGAGGGTTTGTGCTCTTCAGAGACAATCACAGAATATGACAGAGCTCGTGTTTTAAAGCGAAACACACTGGAATTAATAATTCACTTAAAACGCAATGCGAGTCTCTGTTCTCTCTGCAATCTCTGATGTAATCAGCCTGGTTTCCTTTATATTAGCGCTGTTTTGGATGGATTGTTTGAATGCATTCGCTTACTGGATCATTGGACTAAAAACTTTCCCGGAGTTTAGCAGCTTAAAATGATCTGATCGCAAGCAGAGAAGCAAAATTGGGTTAAAGGGTTAGAATAGAAATTGTGCTCCAGTAAGTTTGCGTTAATGGAGTTAAATTATTGTAACGCTAATGAACGTTAATGTTGACAGCACTAGTATTTTTGTAGGTTTCAAAGGTTTTGTAGAATTTTTTTTTTTTCAAACATTTCTCAGGTTAGTGTTGATAAACAGCATGTTCCCAACGTGGCAACTCCACATATAGAACTGTTTCACAACAAAATTTAGGAAGCATAACAGTTATATAACGCTGCACAAAACCACTTTCAAGATCATTCTCATTCACTGTTTCTTAGCTCTGCCTATCCAGACAGCTGAATCCCTGACAATATATAAGAAACAGACGAAAACTTATCTCTTATAAATAAATACATACATACACACACACAAACAAACAAATTATTAATCCCTCCTTTGGTCTAGATCATACTATTTAATATGATATTTGAAACTTTGTATTGTTAGAATATCTTTTATCAATTATTGCCTATTAAATTGATCGCTTTGAATTAAATTGTCTGCTAAATTAGTAAATGTACTGTATTTATAAAGTACCCTGAGTGGTTAAATAAAATATTGCTTTCATAAATGGCCCACCTCTAGATTGAGATTCTCCAATATAGATAATTTTAAGCAACACAAAGTAATGGATTAAACTGCTCTCAAGTTGTTGGAGAAAAAAAAAAAAAAAAAAAGTCATGTCAAGGTCAAAGGAACCTATGCCAAACTCTCGCTGTATCCTGAGGGCACTACTGTAGAACCTCCAGAGGTGGCGGCACCCACTGCAGAATCTCCAGAGGTGTCAGTAGTACCCACCTGTGGACTCTCTGCCCGTCCTGTCACAGCTATGGAGGCCATTTGTGAACTCTCGTCCTGCCCTGTCACGGCTATGGAGGCCATCTTTGAACCCTCTGCCTGTCCTGTCATGGCTATGGAGGCCGTTTGTGAACTCTTTGCCTGTCCTGTCTCAGCTATGGAGGCCGTTTGTGAACTCTCTGCCCGTCCTGTCACGGCTAAGGAGGCGCTGGGCGCCAACTCCACGCAAGGAGCTGAAGCGAGCACCGCCACTTCGGGAGGTTCTGCAGCATGCGCCGCCACCTCTGGAGAAACTGCAGCGGGCGCCATCGCTTCGGGGAACACAGCAGTGAGCACCACTACCTCAGAAGATTCTGCAGCTTCAGGCAAGGCAAGGCTAAGGCTAAGGCTAAGGCTGTGAAAAATTAACATGCTCCATAGAGTCGCTATCGCTATGAGAGTGATAAACGCTGCACAATACTCGGCAGTTTGAAAGGGCTCAGAGTGAGTGTTATATAGTGAATGTGTGATTGGTTACAGCTGTGTGCAATCAGTGCTGTGTGCAATCAGTGCAATGGATGATGGGATATGTAGTCCGGGATGACATGCGACAGTTTGTGTAGTACGAGAGTCAATGTAATGGAAGGGTGACCTCTGGTGGTGAGTGAATTGAAGTTCATAAACCGGATTCGTGACATTCAGTAAATCTGACAGAATCCAGATTATTTAAAGCATTTTAGATACATTTTGTATAAATTACCATTTAAATGTAAATGTGATCTTCCTCCTTATGTAAAGATTTTTTGACTATCAAAGTAAAAAATACAGAAAAAAACACTTTGAATGTTACAATTACTACACAGTACATTTGAATAATTAACAGGTTCAAAAAATTCAACCAGCAAACATTGTATAGTTAACACATTTATTCAGATCTGTCAACAGGCAGATTCAGAGTTATTCAGAGTTGTCAGCAAAATAAATAAAAAAACATCTAAGTATCCTTTTTTTTGTTTCTTTTCCACAAATTAATTACTTCAGATTAAGTCATACCCACCTGTCAAATAATCTATATCAGAAAGTTATCCAATATGACCAAAACTGTTATAATAGTTTATACTTCTGTCACTTTGATTGAAAATTGCAGGAAAACACACAATGAGCGGTTAGCCCTGGGAGGGTGTGCACCAGAAACTCCTGAAATAAACACAAACAAACTCTGGCTTGATAAAAACCCCAATCCAGAGTGAATTAGGATACAACTGCATGTTTATCCCTCACTGTCTCTTTTTGTGATATGAAATAAATAAGTAAACAAGAATCCTTTTGCAGAAACCTGTCACAAAAGCTTTACGATTAGGGAGAGATGAGGGTGCACTATGACATGCCGCCTGATAACAATGACAGGGTGAAATGGAAATTTTACTTTCCTTCCCTCAGAGAAAGTAAGAAAAAAATAAGTAACAAAGGAGAAAACATCAGGTTAATTTTTTGACATTTCGTACCCAAACCTGTCTCTTGCTTGGTGTCAAAGTGATTTTTCTCGATGGAAATGCTAGCATGTGGACACATACCAAATATACATCTAACTCGTCTTAAACGCTATCTCACCATTCAAACACCCACGCGCAGAAACAGCTCTAAACCCCAATGGCAGCATCGTGAAGTTATCTTCAGTCAAACACATGTGAGGATTGGAATACTGGATTTTTTTTTTCCTTCGCTAACCTCTGATGATTTTTTTCCCCCCAGTAACCTGTGACAAACCTGTAAAGGGCTTTTAGCCAGTAATGTCATTGCAGTCACCATTTGCTCACTACTGAAAAAGAAGAACAAAAAAAAAATTCCAGAAGGAAACAATGCATAAAATGCAAAATCAGGACTCTTAAAACCAAGCTGGGCAAGTTTTTATGGCTGAAGTGTGGTTAATGGAATGATGAATGGTGTGCCAGGTATTATTTCAAACAAGCATATGGCTATATATTAAATATTAACGTGTTCCATTTTTTCTATAGAATTACAGGGTAATTCTCTTATACAGGGCAGGGTGCAGCAGAGGCGGAACTTAATCAACCCACAATTCTCAGTAGGGTGCAAAGTCTTACCATAAGGTTTTTGTCTCCTGGCCTCTCATCAAGTCCCAGATGTTCTATCCACACCCTTATGCAGCCTTTCCTATTACTGTTTTATCTGGGGCTTGACAGTATAAAGAGCTAAAATGAAACTTGCGACTGTTAAAAAAATGTTTTGTGTAGTAAGAATATGATTAGTATGAATAAAATTCAGATGTACTACATCCATCATGTTGTTATCACATGACCTACCGGCGACAGTTGCATCGCTTCACTGCCATTCACAAATCCTCTCCGGTGGCCTCATGGGATAGTAAACTGTCCATTGACCGCTCACTTCAGAATCCCAGCAGAAGTAGTAGGTCATCCAGGTACTTTTCGCCTACTGTTTTTCGAATACTCTGAATTCAGACATACTATTCTTTTGCCATGCTGATTTTTGCATACTGTATAGTAGGGAAGTACTCACAGTGCCAAACATTCCATCAAATTCATCCACCTTGTAAAAGCATTGCCAATATTTACCATTGTTTTACCTCATTAGTGGTGTTTCCATTACCCTTCAAATTGTGCAAAATGAAATTGTGAATTGAAAATATGCCTAATGGAAACACATTCATTTCGCGAAAGCTCCCATATATCACAAAAAAAGTTTGTAAGCTCGCATGAGGTGGTTTTCAGGTCATTTGAAAAAGGAATATTTTGCAAAACTGCAGTGGTTTTGCACATTTACAGGTCAACTGGCATATGTAAAAAAAAATACTTGATTATTCTTTAATGTACAATAACCTCCAAGAAACACCTTATACATGGTTCTTATACTTTATACCGCTCTCAAGTTTAAAGGGCTTTCCTTGCCATTAATGCTTGGTTCGTGGCCGCTCTAGTCAGTGATTGTGTTTATACCAGGCGCGCCACGGCACGTTTCAGAAGTGACTTGCCGCACTGGTTCGGAAAAGATACACGCCTACATCTCCTTCGATTAAAAATAATGGCTAGTGTGGTGGCTACGATAAGTGTGAACCTACTAACATCCGTCACCATGACTTATCGCAAGAGGAAATAATTAAGTTTTAGTCGCCTAACATCGGTTATGGAAATGCTGTTTTTTCACAATAGTTTTTTATCAACATTTATAAAATATTGCAAAATGTTGGCGCAAATCTGTAATGAAAATGCATCTATTGTCTGTCTCTACATATGTTGGCACATCTTTGAGTTGTGGCTTGCACTTCTGTAACCGAATCTTAATATATTTTCCCATATAACACGTCAGCCATGTTCCCGCACCGGCTAACCAAACTCTGGCTCAGCCTGCTGCAGTAGCCACGCCCCCAAACTATCACTATTGGTTGAGCTGAAAAGAGATTGATGGCTCTGAGCGGACTGTGCTAAATGTTTTGATGGTGCGAGGAAGGCCCAATGTTTATGCTTGCACAATGTTTAAACCCATGAATGGCATACTCATAGTAGTCAATGAACAATAAACTGCGTTAGGAGAATGTATTCTGACAAAAATATTACATAAAAATATATAATATTTTTTATATTTTGGGGTAATTTATTGCCATGCATTTACGTGCATTTGTTAAGACAAACAGGCAAAACATTATTTTGAATTTGAAACCTTGGGATATCATACATGTGAAGTCATTGATATGATCATCAGATCATACAATCAGTTGACAAACAAATGGGGATTTTACTAAAAGCACAGTAATATCAGCAATGAATATAAAAAAAACCTTAAAGCTGTAGTCCACAATGTTTTGCTTAAAATCATCCAAAATCAATTTTTGAGCAAGTACATAACCAGCCAGTGTTCAAAGCTATCGCCTTACTTTAGCTCGATTCACAACGGTAAGCTTGTAATAAAGTTTTCTAATTCGAGTGGAACGGGTAGGTTTTTGCGGGAAATTTAAACTTGGCACTGCGTCATTATGTCACATATGTAAACATAAAGAAGTTGTCCCGGCTAGTATGCTATATTGCCTGTGAGGATGCTGCAGGTGATGGATCGTTTATAGCCTTTTCTCACAGCTGAATAAATGGCTGATTGTAATCCAGAAAGGTCGAAACGACAATCATCAGTGACTGGAGAGTAATATGAGCTAACCGATCGTTAGATTTAATCACCATTGATAGCGCAATTGTAATAAAGTTTTCTAATTCGAGTGGAACGGGTAGGTTTTTGCGGGAAATTTAAACTTGGCACTGCGTCATTATGTCACATATGTAAACATAAAGAAGTTGTCCCGGCTAGTATGCTATATTGCCTGTGAGGATGCTGCAGGTGATGGATCGTTTATAGCCTTTTCTCACAGCTGAATAAATGGCTGATTGTAATCCAGAAAGGTCGAAACGACAATCATCAGTGACTGGAGAGTAATATGAGCTAACCGATCGTTAGATTTAATCACCATTGATAGCGCAATTTATTGTAATGCGTTTTTCCTCAGTTGATCAGAACAAAAGTCAAAAGTGGCATTTGTTACTTGTTCAGATGCCATTCTCTAGTGACAACTCTTATTTGGGTCATACTTTCAAAATGTAGAATCTGTGAATACAAAGTGCAGTATCCACACCGGTGCGGTGACTGACAGCCACACATTAGATTCAGACAGCGCTGAAGTCGTGCACAACCCACGCAAAGAAGATAATTCCGCAAATAGCTGCAATTGCAGGTTTTCAAACAGAGATGGTGACAAAGAGGCAAAACTTACGGACTGCAGCTAAGCATTTAAAATCTTAATTAAAAAACTTAACTCTAAGAGTTGGAAATGGTTGGAATTAAAAACAAACAAAAAAAAAATCTGACCTTTAATCATGTAAGTGTAACACAAAAACAAAACATTTCAGTTGTCTGAAATTACAAAGTAGCTGGTGAGCAGATGTTTCATGTCATAGCTTTTACTGTAGTGTGTATTTCTGCATGGCAGGAATGCTTGGGTTTTATAATTATCATTAATTGCAGAAAATGGAATCCATACGCAATACACAACTAACCTGTCTTCCCGAGTCCTGTTCCAGCGGGTTTCCTTCGATTATGTACATTATCCAAATAATCGTTTTCCTTTAGTGTTAACCTGCTTGGATGTGCTGTGTCAGTGAGGAGATTCAATTATGATTTGTTTTCTTATATGATGCTTATTGTGGGGAACACAAGTAACCTTATTTTCATCCCCCCACAAATCTAAAACCACAAAACAAACAGAGCTGTTCCCTCATGCTTGTGTCCTCAGGTCAGCAGCCATAAAGAGGTATCACCCTCATTTTAGCCCAGTCACTTTACAAATTACCCTATGCATCTCTGCAACAACGTGATGGATAAACAAACAAACAGAAACCATCATACTTTTTTAACACATAAACAACAAAACAAATTTTTTTTTGCAGATTCTAAACATCCAGGCCAACTGTGCTATTGAAGTCACCCATCTTACTGTGCACTGCATTCCCACAAGGCCTGGTAAGTACAAAGAAATGGGGAAAAATAGGAGTAGATATTGAATTGTGTATTCTATAGGTTGTACAGTAGTTTCATTTATGCCATTTGTGCTATGCTTTAGGTGCAACATGGACACTCATCTACAACTAAAGATAAGGAGAAGCAAGGAAACAAGACAAGATCAGATGACACAAGATGAGACGAGGGAAAAGAGTTGGAGGCAGATAAAAAGCAAGGAATGACAAGACTAGGACTGACAGCAGGAAAACAGCAGAGAATGAACACAGGTACCATACGGTTGTACAGTAGTTTATACAGCTGGGCTATATAGCTAAAAAAGATACTTAAAAAATGTTCAGATTTTCATCTATCCATTAATATATATATATATATATATATATATATATATATATATATATATATATATATATATATATATATATATATATATATATGTATATATGTA
>NW_015505974.1:614490-618726 GCF_001515645.1 Sinocyclocheilus grahami | reverse complement strand
TATATATATATATATATATGTATATATTTAATTTTTTTGTTTGCTGAGAATGAATGATGGTTTTTATATACAGTATGTATAGTGGAACATACATTTAAGATATTCAAAATGTTTATTGCGAGTATAAAAGTACAGGGGGGGACAGGTTAAAAGTGATGAATGATGCATAATGCTTGTTTTATTATCATAACAAAAGGAAGATTCATGATATGTAATTATGCACATTTATAAATGTCAATGTAACAATAGTAATAAACCTTCATAAAGTACCTGCAGATTGTAATACATGACAAATACCATGCAAAAACTTATTATGGAATTTTCAGCAGTCATTACTATAGTGTTCAGCGTCACATGATCCTTCAGAAATCATTTAATAGAAATTCAAATTAACTGACTGATAGAAAGTTAAAAAGAACAGTGTTTTTGTGTTTGCTTATTTATGTATCAAGTATTTTGTAAGTCTTTTTTGTCATTTTTGAAAAATGTATTGTGTCCTTGCTGAATGATGATAATGAATTATGATCTTTAGGAAACTTAGTGGCCAAGTAGACAGGTAGTGTTATTAATTGTGTAATTATTGTGCAATAATTATATTATAATATGTGATATATGACACAGCTCTTGAGAGATCAACAGCACGGCAGCAAAGAAATGAACATTGTTTTTAGTAGAAAATGGGGCTCCCAAGTGAAAATCTCATCAAGTCAATAAAATCCCTTCAAAAATAACAAAGCAAAAAGTAAGAATCAGTTCAAACTTGTCACACTTGTCCATGGCTGCAGACACATGAAATGATACGCGACCTTCTGACTTTTTTTTTTGTTTTCACAGACAAGAAACCTTTCAGTCTGACAGGAAACAAACCTTTATCTCAGCAGGACTGTTAATTCAGCACTAAAAGTCTTCCATGCTGACTGGGGAAAACAGCAGCGAAAGCAGCCACTTCAATGTCTACCTGCCTCCTATTCTGTGAATTTCCAACCAAGCTTCATGTCTGCCAACTGCTGCCTACACCTCAGCTAACTTTATATAAATTCATTATATTATTATATTACAATTAGCATATGAATTTACCACTAAATGTTCTTTTCAATGGTGTCTTCATTATAGGTATTACTCAACAGCGCTGATTTCAATGGCGTTTCATATACTAAAATTATATTCTTTAATGATTTTTAATGGCAAGTGGCATTTGAATTCTGCACTGACAGGCACAATTATGCTTTAGAAAGTTTTACATATACACTGATTTGATACTAATGTTTCATTTAAACAATATCATCTGCTTCCTCTTGTTCTTTGTCCAGGCTTGACTTAAAATGGGACATAATTACTGATTGTTCTATCATAGTCAAATTTATATTTTATTTTTTTAGATTATTATTTTGCCCTTCGTACTAATTGCTTGCAATGGCATCTAGTAGCCATCAACTCCGTAATTATAGGTTTTATTAATACATTCTCAAACTTGACGTATAGGTCAACCATTCAACATGTTATCACATTAAGTGGTTCACAAAATCGCATAATAAGGTTTTTAATTTTTTATTTTTTTTTTAAAGACACATCTTCGTCCTTTATAAATGAGAGGTTTATAGTAAAGTAGTATCAAACTGTTTTAAGTTTCACATCCAATGAAACAAACTTCTTATCAGACATTAATATAATTGCTTAATGAACAGGACTGATTCTTTGAAGAAAGAATAAAGGCAATATGTCACAACAATATGCCATAACAAAATCACTCCAGTAAGCTCATAACTAACATTGTGCGCATCAGTGCCGCAGCAGGCATATAGACTGAATTCCTCCAGAGGAGCAACTCATTTGCATTTTTATAACAGCACTGGCGGTTCTAGCTCTAATGACAGATCCTGTACACGGTACGAGGTGATTGGTCAGCAAAGTGGCTCAATTACAAGGCAGAGAAAACATGCAATGTTAATATAATGCAGAGTAAACTGTCCAGTCTTTTTACACAAAACACCACTCAGCATTGCGCACGTTGAGGTGACTGCAACATGAACATTCTCGAATACATGGCTGATTTATGAACTAACCTTAAAAGGAAAGCAAAAGGGTGGTTAACGATTTTGAGTAATACGCACAAAACCTTACTTGAAATTCAATTGAAGTTCTTCATATTAAGCACTTATCATATTCATATTAAGAACTCTGTAGGATTTGTTGTCTATACAGTAGATTATGGTACAACAAATCCTACAGAGATGTAAGGCATTTGTTCAAACATTCTAAAAGGAATAGTTTCAACAAAAATAAAAAAAATTAGCTGAAAACTCACCCTCTGGCCATCCAAGAGGTTGATGAGTTTGTTTCTTTATCAGAACAGATTTGGAGAAATTTAGCATTACATCACTTGCTCACCAATAGATCCTCTGCAGTGAATGGGTGCCGTCAGAATGACAGTCCAAACAGCTGATAAAAACACAATAATCACAATAATTCACGAGCAATCCACTTGACTTCAGTTCATTAATTCATGTCTTGTGAAACAAAAAGCTGCATGTTTGTATTAAACAAATCCATCAAGACGTTTTTGCCTCAAACCAGTGCTTCCAGAGCCCTTTATCTATAATATTTCTTTCTTCAGTGAAAAAGCAGTCTCATCTGAATCAGGAGAGAAATATGCATAGATCAAGCACCGTTTACAAGCAAAAACAGTCAAAAACAGTTCTAAAAAATGCCTACAAAATGGATTTTGATGTGAGAGGACAACAGGCATGGACTTTTCAAGTAGATTAATGGATTATGGATTATGAAGTGTTTTGGCCAGAAGTGACGATTCTAAGTTAAAACACCTTGATGGATTTGTTTCTTACAAACACACAGCTTTTTGCTTCACAAGGCATTAATTGATAGACTGGAGTCGTGAGAATTACTTGTGGATTATTGTGATGTTTTTATCAGCTGTTTGGACTTTCATTCACTGCAGAGGATTCATTGGTGAGTAAGTGATGTAATGCTGAATTTCTTTAAATTTCATCCAAATCCAATTAAGAAAAAAAAAAAATATATATATATATTTCTTAGATGGCCTGAGAGTGAGTAAACTTAGCACATTTTGACTGAACTATTCCTATGGGAAAAATGTTGATGGAAATTTTTGGTAACACTTTACAATAAGGTTCAATTTGTTAACATTAGTTAGATTCATTAGTTAACATGTGCAATTAAAAATGCTCCTAAAGCATTTATACTGTACATCTTAATTTCAGCAATACATTAAAGGGGTCATATGATGTTGCTGAAAAGAACATTATTTTTGTGTATTTGGTGTAATGAAATGTGTTTATGCGGTTTAAGGTTAAACAAACACATTATTTTCCATATACTGTACATTATTGTTTCTCCTCTATGCCCTGCCTTTCTGAAACGCGTTGATTTTTACAAAGCTCATCGGTCTGAAAAAGCTAGGTGTGCTGTGATTGGCCAGCTATCCAGTGCGTTGTGATTGGCCAAATACCTCAAGCGTGTGACGGAAATGTTACGCCCCTTACCATATTGTGATGCCCTGCCAGGCCGGAGCGACGATTCAAAAACATGAAAACCCATTATAAACGAGGCATTCGTTGCATCCAGTGGGGACATAATTATGGATTATAATGACTTATACTGTCTTTTTAAGCATTGCATTGCATCGCGCCTCGTAAACATAAAATCATGTCTGCATTTGTGATCGGAGAAATGACAAACAACAAGCCCTACTCTACACTGCCCAAAAAACTTGCTTTAAATATAAAAAATATAAAAACTCTTTAAATATAAAAAAACATACTTACAGTCTGTGAGTCAGAACAGCCGGCATTGTAGTCTACTCTATCAGGATCAGTAAACAGTCCTCCATAAAATGTGCTGCACACATCTGAATATTTGGGTTGAAGTGTTCTGGAACAGTGTTGTAAACACAACTGAACCACTGATTTCTAGTCGTGTCCATTTTTGGAAGGCCAAACAAAGTAGTTTCGCTTTCGCAACGAAACACAGCGTCACACATGGTGGCCTAGAGTGAGCAGAGAACGGGGGCTAGAGTGAGGAACGGCCAGAGGGCTAGAGTGAGCAGAGGCGGGTGCGCTTGAGAACGGCGATTTCGACGAAGGAGCATCCGGCGGGCTTGCAGCAACCACATATGACGACCCCGGGCTGGACTCCGCTTCGTCCCCGGTGAAAGCCGATCCGGCGATCCACAGCGCAAAGTTGTTGTATTTCCTCAGC